>NC_089588.1:96345083-96647940 GCF_019320115.1 Miscanthus floridulus | reverse complement strand
AGTTTTACCTGCATTTGCCAATGGCATCCCAGGAGTAACAAACACATTACGTGAGACTGGAGCAACAAGAGCACCTGTACCAAGTTGATGAGTAAGAACCAGCAGGAGTGATGTACTAACGAGAGACTTGGGTTTCTAGAAGAATGGAAGACTGGAACAGCAGGTGTTCTTATCAAATAATTTGTCAACTTACCTGCATTTTCCACTGATGCCACCACAGGGTTTATAACAGGGCCTGCCAAGCTACCAAACATAGTCTGCGAGAGTGGAGCAGTAATAGCACCTGAAGAAGTTGAACAGTTCGAATTAGTAGCAGGCAGCTACATATGCAAAGTGACATATCAAAGTTTGGCAAGGCTATTGCATTCAAGTGTTTTTTATGAATTATCATGGACCTTAATAAACAGATAATAAGATATAAAGCAAAACAAAACAAGAAGCAAATAATGTAATGGACAACTTAAGCACCATGGATATTTTAAAGATAACCTCCGCAGAAAAAAATGAGGTGAACACATACTGCATAGCAGCATAGGACTAAACAGTAGTCACACTAGAATGTACCAGGACAAGGCATTACAGAGGTCACATCAGTTTGGAAAGACTTTGGTTGACCCAAGGTGAAGCAGTGCCAAGGGCCCTCAATTGGAACCAATTACTTACTCCAGTTATATAAATAAGAAATATTTGGTATTCCATTTCTATCTAATACGGGACATTGGCCATCAGTTTAAACTTCTAGGAGATACAGAATTTTCATAACATGTTTTTTTTTAAACAACAACTTGTGCATCTTTATGGCTAATCATGATACTTCAAATAAACAGTTATGCACAAATGTACAAAGAATACTTAGAGCAGATTTTTCTTAAATATTACACATTGCTCTCAAACAGCTAAAAGTTTCAAGGAAGAATTAAGAAAATGGAGTTTTGTCAGAGCAAAAAACATCTTGAAGGCAGTAAACTACAAGAATTTTCAGCATGGTTTGTTGATTTCATAGTTTGTGAGACAGGAGGAACAGGAGCACCTCATTGAGTTCTGGCAATCAAAAATGGAAACAGGGAGCCAGGTAATCTGGTAAAGGTAAATGTTTGATGTTGCCACTACGTGGAAATGCAGTTCTCAGTTAGCATGCACATGAAACTCTTGCAAAATGCAATTATATAGTGCACACAAACCTCATGAAACACATTGTCCTCCACTAAGATAAAACAATCAATAAGCTAGCAATCAACTAATCATAGTGGAAAAAGCAGCAGGACCCTGTGAAACAGAAAACTAGTGCAAAACATGGAAGTAAGCAACAAACTAAAGACGATAGAGAGTTTTTGAAGAGCTTCCTTCGTAGAAATTGGGCTATAAATACTGGCACTAGAACTGATATTGTTATCAGTAGCGCACAATCTTGTACATTTGAGATATCTTAACAACCTATGATATAATACATCAGTTTTAGGGATGGAGTTTTGTGCTGGTGTGAAAACAAGGCTGCTCAATTAACATACCTGCATTTGCCATCAATCCGGTACCAGAGTTTCCACAACCGCTTGTTAAGTTACTAAACACAGGCTGCAAGAGTGGAGCACCAGTAGGTGGCACATGGCTTGCCAGTTTACCTGCATTTGTCACTAAGATATAACTGAGTTTCAAGGAGGGGTTGTCTAAGTACAAAAATATATAGTATGGAAATTTTGAGCAGCAGGTGTTCTTAGCACGCAATTAGCCAATTTACCTGTATTTGCAACTGATGGGATCCCAGTGTATATAGCAGGGCATGTCAAGCTACTAGAGATAGTCTGCAAGACTGGGGCAGCAGTTGTACCTGTAACTAATTAAACAGTTAAAAGGGCAGATATGAGATATCAAGGTACTTATTAGTTGCAAAGAAAACACAAATCCTAACATGGCTGTTACACTGAAGTGTCAGCCAAATAAGATATGCGAAAAAATAGTTAACAGCGCATATATCTTCTTATTAAGGATCAATTTCATAGATGAACAGAGCAAATAAAGATATGCTGCAGTTGTTCTCTAATAATAAGAAATTTTAGGGATCCATCAATCCTATGGAGGCTGGTAGTGGCTTAGAACTGATGATATTGACAACAGTAATAAAATTAATGCGCTAGATGCAGAAGGACGGGGACAAAATTAGGTGCAATAGGTGCAGAAAAGTGGGCATAACAAAAATGAGGTTAGTCACAGTGGCAACACAGCTAAGGCGAGACAGTTCCATCTAATTTAGCATGGTATGAAACATGTCAAGTGTGCTTTTCTTTTGCAAAAAGTACGAGGGGCCACAATATAAAAAGAAAATATGTAGAGCCAAGACGAACACAAATTGAAGTTGAAATGGGAAGCATGACCCGAAGCTTATTGGCATAATTTTCCTATTGAGACACCTCTAAAAGCCATTCAACAAGTAGCACATCCCATGCAAATCTAGATATTAAGTTCATACAGTGAAAACTTTTAAAGTAGCTTTATTTGGGGATGTAAAAAGTGTGAACATACCTTCCGTTTCAGTTGTCTGAAGAGGATGCACCTGAAGTTTTTTACCAGCTTTTAAACATTCATCTGAAGGGCAACAAGTTCAACATCAGTAAATATGATGACACGATATCTGGCTATAAAAATTAGCATACATAATCTAACCCCAAACAAATTAGTTAACAGAAGAGACAAAGTTAGCTGATAATCAGTTTTATCAACGATAAGCTACGATGTAAGTTGGGATAAGCTTACAGCGTCCATGTGTGCTCAAGCTACCAAGCACTAATCAACAAGAAATTGAGCTTAAGGCTAATCAAACATAAGCTTGATTTAGAGTGTGAGGACAAGATTGTTTACCAAGAATATCTGCCATCCGATGCAGTGCCTTGATCAAGGTTAACTTTTCTGCAATTGAAAACATATATCTCATATGCAAATGTTACCAGCCAAAAATGCTTAATGACAAAATATTTATAGAAAGAATGGTATTTTACGGTCATATGTTTCCTGAGAGGGATCTGAAGAAGCTGGCAGTCTACAGAAGAAACAAAAAGGAACAATGTGAGAAAACACATTATATGCAACAAACAGTGAGATTGAGCTAGCGATGATCATTATACAGTTCATCTCAAGATAAGTATGTAACAGCGCATTCGTGGATCGGAGTACCTGCGCCATCTCACAAGGTAGCTCTTGGCAACTCCAGCAGGGGATTTTGGCTGCCGGGTCCTCTGTTTCTTTGGGCGACACCTCCGGCGGAAACTGGCAAGATCGATCGATTACATATGAATCGAACAGACAGACGGAGTACCAATGAAACCAGAGACCAGCAGATGAGATCAGATGAACAAGCTAGCAAGTGTGGAAGCTGGTAGAACACAAAAGGCAAGGAGCAGTGGGTACCCGAAGCCAATGGGAAGAACATTGTGCGGCCTCATTGACCCTCCCGGCATTAAGGTCAAGTCTTTGAGCTCCGGCGTCGCAAATGCCAATTCCTCCAAAATGTCGGCCGCCATTTCCTTCACACGCTCCCAGTCAATCGAGGCCCTATGTATCACACCACATTTATTTCAGTATTTGTTATGTTTATTTATCATAACACGAGATTGATGATTTGGTTCGAGGCACGCAGAAACAGACAGCAGCACCAAACGAATTGGGGAAAGAATTGAAGCGCGATCTAATGCATACTCCTAACGCGAGTTAATTTGGATAGGGAACTAGAACTACCGGATCTCTGTATAAACCAAACCTGGCTTGCTGGACGTTGAGTATGATGGAGCGGAGCCTTATTTGGCCGTGGCAGATGGTTCTTTTGTGGTCGAGGTACTGCTTGGACAGGTCGTCTGGCCAAGGGTGTGACACTTCCCCGCCGCCGACGATGTTGGCCAAGGTACTGAACGCGTTGAAGACGCGCCTGAGGACCATGGCCTCGACGCTTGTTCGGCGCCTGGTGACCAGCGGCAGGAAGCGGGAGAGGTAGCGATTGGCATCTTGCCATTGGTCATGCAGCACGAGGTGCTTCAGGTGCGGCACCCACAGCATGGCATCCGACTCGCTCAGCATCCTGCACACAGGACGCGAGAAGCAGGCATACATAAATGATCCAAGACAACAAGCAAGCAGGCAATCGACGGAGGAGCGAGCGTGTACGTACGATCCGTGGGTGTCTCGGAAGCCTTGGAGCCAGAGGAAGGTGAGGAGCCGCCGGTGGCGGTACCGCCTCACGCAGGGGTACTCCGCGCCGCCGTCGCCGAAGAGTTTGCCGTCGCCGCAACGCATAGGGAGCACCATCTCGCCGAAACACTTAAGGAGCAACATCTCGCCGCCGTCGCCGGAGAGTTTGCCGTCGCTGCGGGTTGGGGATTCAAAGTAACTTCCTCGGCGTTCGCCGCAATATATATAAATACCGTACTATGGACGAGCGTTCTCTTCCTTTCTCTTTCCGAGTTTCCGACTTTGTACTTCTCTCGACAGTCTCTCTCTCTCTCTCTCTCCCGGCTCTGCTCTCGTTCCCCTCTCTCCCATCGGATCGGAATGAATCGGACACGCCCGGCCGGGCCCGCCGATTTGTGCTCGATCAGGCCTTGTTTTGTCCCAATCGCCGTCGGTCAACCGGGCCTAGATAAATATCCCAACCTTTTAAAAAAGGGAAAAGATTCTCAAAAAAAAAAGGAAAGGAAAAAATTCTAATTTATCTCTCCTCCGATTCTCCAAACTATAAAAATCAGTGTTCCCATCCCCTCAACTTTAAAAATCGATTGTTTTCTGTCCTAGAGGATTTGATTAATGGTGATTTTGCTGATATAGCGCCATGTCTAAGGGTAAATCGGACTAAGTTGAAAGTTCAAGAGGTAAATCAGACTGCAAATAATTTTAAAAAAAATATTCAAAAAATCCTTAAAAACAATTGTTCAAAATTCTATCTATATATATTTTTACAATGAAAATAATGCAGTTAAAAACCTAAAATCTAGTTTAATCTTTGAAAATTTTGTTTTACCATGAAAAATTATGAAACAAGTTCCAGGTTTCTTTTTCTAAAATCATGCACTATTTTATGGTGGCTAGCTTGAAATTGTTTGAATCTTGATGGACTCTTTTTGTGCTTATTTCTTAGTAGAAACCCTCGTTATCTATTATAACTAGTCGACGTCGATGGTCTATTTAAATCGTCTTATGGTGCTGATTTTGCACCATAAGATAGAGCATGAATTTAGGGGGGGGGGGGAATCTGAAACTAGTTTTCATAATTTTTTGTGGTAAAACAATTATCAAAAATTAAACTAGATTTTAGGATTTTAATTGTATTATATTTTTAAACTAAAAATATATGGATAGATTTTATTGAATTTATTTTTTATTAATTTTTTGGATATTTAAAAAAATTATTGTCTGATTTACTTATAAACTTTCAAAATACTTCGATTTAACCTCTCTGACGTGGTGCCTTTCAGCAAAACTACCCAAGGTGGAAACACAGGCAGCTTTAAAAGTTTTAAAGGGGTAAACAAAATAGTTTTGTAGTTTAGAGAGCAAAATCAGACAATCACAATAGTTGAGCAAGGTAAATTGAACCATTTTTCCTTTAGAAATGCATGTTGGGTTAGCCCATTCGAGAATACTACTAAGGGTCGAGCTTCCTAAGAGCCAAAGTGGGCCATGGCCCCTTCTTATACAAACAATTTCTTAAGTAAATATTTAATTCGATCATTTAATTGACAAAAAATGCTAATATAGCCTCTATTGTTGTTGATTACATTTAATTTGGCTCCATTTTGTAAAAGTGTCTAAATTCATTGTTCCGCGTATCCCAACAAAATCCACTCAACCAAGCATGGTATTGAGCCACACCTCCACGAGTTGTGGAACGAATCCCCACGAATGTGAGCGTGGTGCGTAAGGGTGTGTTTGGTATAGCTTTTTATGGCTCCGGCTCCTACACTTTGTAGCACTTTTTCGGGACCGTTTTTCTCTCCTATCAAAATAAGCTAAGAGCTGAGAGTCCTGCTCAACTTCTCCGGTACTAATGTGGAGCTAGAGCCCAAAGGAGGCCAGCCAAATGGGCCTAAATATTCCGGTAGGCACGGCGGTAGTGCCTCCCTATTATCCGCTATTCAACGGTGCATCCGGATTTATGCGTTCTTTGTGTACATGGCGATGCTGCTCGATCAACGGTCACTGACTTATGACCATGACACGCAGAGGATGTGGAGAGTACGTGTACAGTGCTATTGTACTGTTATTTGTCACTCGTCACGGCTGAAAACGGTATGGATATTTTTCAGCCATATTCGAGACCGAATTCATTTAGAGGAGTTCACCGTATCTGAATACTCAAATGACATATTTGTGATGCCGATGTCTAATTATATTCTATCCGACATACAGCCTGTTCGGCAGGCTGGGCTTGCTCGTAAACTATCGTAAATTTCTAGTCGGAACAGTATTTTTCTCTCATACCAAACCAGCCAGTAGTACTTCTTCATGAACCAGCAACGATCTAGCCCAGCCAAACAAACAGGCTGATAGCTAATACTATTCGTATTCGAATCTGAATCCGAGTAGACGTATAAAAATAAATATAATATTAGTGATATTTATCAATATCCGATCCGTTTACATCCTGTACTCGTCACGTTAAATGCCCGTGGATGCTTCTATCGCACGGTTCCTCGCCTTCGAGTATTGCACCCCTGGCGCATGTTTTACCTTTATTGGATTATCTTTGATTTTTATATATGTGTTTGATAATCATCCGTCTAATTTGGTCACTTCCTCGCCATCGATGGAGGCAAGGCATCTCGTCCCAAGCAGCGGCGGAGCCAGGAATTTATGGCTGGGTATGCCGATGTATAAAATTTCGAAGTAGCCAGCAGGAAAAAGGACAAGGGCCGCAGCCCGCAAGGGGCGACCGGTCGAGCCAGCGAGGGGGAGTGCAGGGGGCAAGTCGGCTGGAGTGGGGGACGTGGCGAGGTGCTGCCCGGCGGTGCCGGTCATCGGAGTAGGGGAGGTGCTCCGTGCTCGGGGCCGTCTCGAGGAATTTGGGGCTGGAGCGACGATAAATCGGGGCCCTAAAGTTTATACAAGTTGTATGGCTAATAAAATTAAATCATAGCTTCAGTGAAATATATGACTTTAACATGTATTATAGACATACTTTCACTTAAATTTATAACTTCAATACGTATTCTTTTGTACCATATGTAGAAATACAGTAAAAATATTACTAACCTCAAGAATCATATTTTCTATTTCTAGTAGACATGATGTGGATTGAATTAATTTAAATAAATTCATAGAGTGTATATATATATTAAGTCAAGTCCCATGCTTAAGAGCCTGTTCGCTGGTTGGTTTCTGGACTAATAAGCCCTGCTGGTGTTGGTTTGTTGTGAGAAGAAAATACTGTTGACAGACTGATAAGCCCTGGCAAAAACCAACAAGCGAACATATTGTAAATGTCTAATGTCTTCAGCCCTTCACTCTAATCAGAACAAAAGAAAACACAAACAAATCAAATCAACCGACAACAGCATTAGTAAATTATTAAATTAAGAATTTGCTAGCACATCAGGACTCTATAGGTCTAATTAACTTACCTGTTCTAGCCAGTCCAGGCACAGATTCAGAGTCACAAGCAGGCCAAGATCGGAAGGCACTAGGCAGGAAGAGGACACTCAGTAGACAGGGTCGACGCTCAGTTCTTGCGATATTGCGGCAGATGAATCATCGAGTGTAATGCTTCGGCATGTGGGGCACGGGTGCGGCGGCAGATAAATCGTCAGCCAGTCAGGCACATGGCAGGCAGCAACGCGCCGTGAAGCCGCACGCGAGCAGGGGAAGGGGTGTCGGGCAGGGGCGACCGAGCAACGGAGTCACGGAGATGTATTCTGGGGCATCGTTCATGGGCTACCGGAAACTTTTGTTGTGTTGGGCCTTCGAGTGACTCTTTCAAGATACGTATAAACCTGTGTATTAGTGTATATTATACATATTAATTTTTTTTCTCCCAAATCATGGGTATGCCAAGGCATATAGGGGCATACCCCTGCCGCCGCCCATGGTCCCAAGCCATCCTTGATGCTGAGGAAACTCAAAAGGATGCGTTTACTTGCAATTTTAAATTGGATTAAATATATCTAAAAATATTAATGTTTACGATATATCTAAAAATATTAAAAATTTATGATATAGTACAAACGCTTGCACATGATGATTAACATAAAATATATGACAAATTAAATATTTTACTTATACTATATGAATAATAAAAAAGATACATCGTGAAAACGGCCAGCCTGGCCACCGGCTCCATGTTTTATCGCTCTTTTATATATACAACTAAAAAACGAGAAAGCATAGGCTGCATGCTGTTTTGTTTTGACAAATTGAGACAACCTATTGGAGGATCACTCAACTCACTTTCCATTAATCTCATGTGGATTTATATAGAGAGTACAAGGAAATAAGAAGAGATGGAAAATAAAGAGACTACAACTCTACAACTCTTAATATGCTAACACCCCCGCAATTGGAACGTCGACACTAATCAACATTCAAACTGGAACGAAATTCTGTAAATATAGAGGTAGGAAGATCCTTGGTGAACACATCTGCATATTGAGATGTAGAGGGCACATGAAGAACTCGAATTTCCCTGTAGCAACTTTGTCCCTTACGAAATGAAGATCGATCTCAACATGTTTAGTGCGCTGATGTTGCACTGGATTGGTTGGGAGATAAACTGCACTAACATTATCACAAAAAATCACATAGGAACACCGGGGACAGAAATGAAGCTCCTAGAGTAATTGTCGGAGCCATGAGATTTCTGCCATGCCATTAGCGACAGCTCTATACTCGGCCTCGGCACTAGAGCGAGACACGGTGTACTGGCGCTTTGAACTAACTCCATGCATGTGCATTAGGACCTAGTGAGCTAACAAAATCCTTAGGAAATGTTTGTGAAAATGCTAACTCATGTACACAAGTGATTGACAAACTTGTGGCTAACACTTTTGTTCAAGGGTTGAAGACTTAGATGCAAAGGAACTCGCTACAAGCTTCGGACCGACCCTGAAATGGTCAACTGTCGGACCATCCTAGTTCACAGTCCAACGGTCAACCCTAGGGTCGCAAAGAAGGTAGTCAACACGCATCGCGATCGAGAACACACTATCATTCGTGATTCTCGTGTCGCGGGCTATCGGCCGTGTTTTGGGTAACTCACTGTGTGCCCGCCACGTCACGGTTTCAAACACGGACTAGTTTTATTTCTAATAAAGTTATGCTAGACATCGACCGCGAGAGCACACTATCATTCGTGATTCTCGTGTTCCGGGCTATCGGCTGAGTTTTGGGTATCACACCGCGTAACCGTCATGCCGCGGTTTCAAACAGGGGCTACTTTAATTTCTATTAAAGCTATGCTAGATACTGACCGCGAGAACACACTATTATTCGTGATTCTCGTGTCGCAGGCTATCGGCCGCGTTTTGGGTAACTCACTGTGTGCCCGCCACGTCGCGGTTCCAAACACGGACTAGTTTAATTTCTAATAAAGCTATGCTAGACATCGACCGCGAGAGCACACTATCATTAGTGATTCTCGTGTTCCGGGCTATCGGCTGAGTTTTGGGTATCACAACGTGTGCCCGTCATGCCGCGGTTTCAAACACGGGCTAGTTTAATTTCTATTAAAGCTATGCTAGATACCGACCGCGAGAACATACTATTATTCGTGATTCTCGTGTCGCATACTATCGGCCGTGTTTTGGGTATATCGCATCCCAAGGCACCAAAACATGAACAGAGAAGGAAAAAGAAAAATGAACGCGTGCTTGTATTTTTCTGTGTTCAATCAATCAACGGTGATTTGATAAATCCGTGTTCACAAAAGCTTTTCATCATGTTTATGTACTTTCGTTGTGCGGTGGTACGCAATGCAATGGAAGCAACCGGTGGATCGGCAGCGGTTCAGCCAGCCGTCCCGGCAACCGTCGCGTCGCAAATCGCATTGCATTATTCCCAAAGTCTCCATCGCCCAAGCATGTGCTTTGCGGGCCCCACAGCTGCCAACTTGTCCTTTCCTTTGTGACTGACACGCGGCCCCGGTTAGCACCGCTGCCCGCCCGGATCGAATCAGAAGAGTCCACGTACTGCGGCACTGCCTACCACAGCACCCACTCGACGTGTCACGCTGACTGTGGGTCACAGGTCAACGCGTGGTCCCACCAGTCTTCGGTGACCCGCAACGCGACGCGCTCGTGACCAGATTCCCTCCCGTAGCACGTCGACACGCGTCGCCTTGGACGCGTCCGGCGAGAGAGAGGGCCCCGCCTCCGCCGCGGAAACTGGAACAAACGTGTATCACCACAAAACGAATAAAATAAGAAAATAAACACAAAGCCTCGCCCGCGAAAATTCATTGCCACGAAGCTTACAGTAACACAGAAGTTGTTGATTAAAAAAGAAATCAAGCCAATAAGGCCCAGTTTAGATGCAAATTTTTTTGTAAAATGAATACTGTAGCGTTTTCGTTGTTATTTGCCAATTAGTGTCTAATCATAGTCTAATTAGGCTTAAAAGATTCGTCTCGTGGATTTCGTCTAAACTGTGTAATTAGTTTTATTTTTTATTTATATTTAATACTTCATGCATGCGTCTAAAGATTCGATATGACAGGAAATCTTGAAAAATTTGGCAAAATAAAGTGAAACTAAACAGGGCCTAAGCAGCAGCAACACAGAAGTTGTTATGACACATCAAAAGAGGCACACCCTCCCCGGCCAGCAACCTGTGCAGGTCCAAACGAAGCAACCTGTGCTGGTTTCAAAATGTTAGCTTTATAAGGGCAGTCCCAATGGTGCATTGATAATGGTTTCTATCCTCATTAAATGACTTGCCACGTAGGCAAAATGCTGACATGGCAACGTAATTAATGAAGAAAGAGAGCAAAAATCATAGACCTGGTTTTTTCATGAAGAAATCAGGTCTACTCTTGACCCAATGCACCAAGAAACCATGAAATCGTCATTGGGGAGAAACCACCAGTTTCTAGGGAGCTCGTGTCGTACTCCCATTGGAGGAAAAGATAGAGTTGGGAGAGAGAAAGAGAAAATAGTTATTACTCATAGAAACCATGGGTTGGAAAGCGGTACTTTTTTGTGCGATATCCTATGTTATAGAAACTACTAGTTTCTTTCATTGGGACTGTCCTAAGCTCACAAAACCAAACCACCCTCCTAATCCAAGATGACCCCACAAAGTCAATCAACCTAAGGTCTATGTAAACCCCTTGCTTGCATCATCTTTGTCCAGAGCCCTAGGCACGGTCGAAGCTTCACCAGCACGCTCCGCAGTAAGACGAGCAGCAAGTTCTCCTTCCAGCTGGAAAGAAGAATTCAAACAACCATCGGTTCAAAAACAAAGTAAAACGGAGAGAACGCGTTTAATCTTACCCTCTGAACTCGAGCCATTGCCTTCGCAGATGCATAATCTCGTCCACCAGAATTCTAGTATTGCTCTTAATGTTAGAATTGATCTCATCCGTCTTGACCCAACGGTCGAGACGGACCCCTTGACCGTGTCCTGATCGGGGACGTCCAGCCATCTCGTGGCTAGTGGGCCCCCGTCGCACAGTGCCTATAAAGAGGAGGTGGGGCAAACGGCACAAGGTACGAGGTTCACCGCCGCCACAGCCCCACTGTCCTAACCCTAATCCGATCCAGAGGGTGGCACTGCCAGCGGCGGGAAGCGCCACTGCCTCCACCACCACCGCCGGTCTCCACCGCTACTCCGACCGTCGCTGCCTAGTGCAGAGCTTCACCAACGAACCATTGAAGGCAGGGAGCTCCTCCGACGGTCACATGCTCCTACATCTCCCTCTCTCTCTGTTATCTACTCCCTCTGAATCTCAAAGTCACTGATTATCCCAAATAGAAAAGAATTCACCCACTGGATCCACTACTAGATGATTCAAAAGGAATTAACAATGGTATCAAAGCCGGTTCTCTAGTATGTGGATCCGGATCGGGGCAAAGAAAAGAAGAAGGGAAAGAAAAAGAAATGAACTTCGGTTCGGAGAAAATGAAACCCTAAAGATATTGGACGGTCCGGGGAAGTTTTCCCCACCGCCGTCATTACCGCCTCACGCGGGATGGAGCACCCGCCGCCGGTTTGCTGACGCGCGGGAAGAGATGGATTAGATCCTTTCGGATCTGAGCATACAGACTAGGTTTTTCCCTAAATCCGTGAAAACTCATGGGAAAGAAGAACAGTGAATCGAATCGGCCCTAACCCTAACTTGCCGAAACCCTAACCCTAATTCCAATCCCCGTCCCCAAATCGGATTGGATCCGAGTAGAAAAGGAGAAATACAGAAGGGGAAAAAGGGGAAGAGGGAAACCTAGAGGGACTACCTCGCCGTTGTGCAGAACGGCGCGCGAGGAAAAGAGGGCCGGGCCGGGGGCTCTGCTCGCCGGGCTACGACCAAAGGGGCGCCGCGGCCAGGCCACTCGACGGCAGCGCGCTCACCCGCGCTGGGGAGCGCGCACACCGGCGAGGGGGCCGGTGACGGCGCCGTTGCTCCATGCTTCGCCTACTCCTCACTCGATGGCTGGCTCCTGCTGCGCTGAGAAGAGAGAGCGACGATGAGAGAGAAGGGGAGGGAGAGAATGAGGCTAGGGTTCCGAAGAAGCCGACCGCGACGGGGTTTTGTTCCAGCGCGAAGGACGGACGACCGTCGGATCCCAAGGACGGCTGATCGACGGCCAATGGCGCTCTGGCCGAAAGCGGCCCAGGCGGGATGCCACTTTCCCGGCCCAGGCCCAGGTTGCGGCCTGGGCGCGGGTGCGCGCTGCGCGAGTGGCTGCTGGGCCGAACAAGAGATCAGGCCTTCGGGCCAAGCAGGCCTCCGAGCCAAATGAACAAGGAGAGTTTTCAGTTTAATATTTTATTTTATTTTTCAGAAGCTATTTTGAATGAATAAATTTAAGTTTAAATGTTTTATCTCTACTCAAATTTGATCCAACGTGATAATTTGTTTAGAGAACAGATGAGTAAAGTAAAAATGCTTCTGAAAAGTAGGAAAAGAAATTTTGTCATGTTTCCGCTGCAAAGTTAAAGGTTTATTGTCTTCTAATTTGAAGAGCAGTTATAGTTATTCAATAAATGATAAAAAGTTTATCCTCCAGTTAAAATTAGAATCAAAGAGAAGATTTTTTTTAATTGGAGGAATAGTCGGTTTATAGATAAGATGAATTATAATATTGTTATTTTCTGACCAACGTTGATGATAACAATATTATAAGTTCATTTACGAGTTTAAGCTTAAAGTTAAATTATGGTATTGTTATTTTCTGACCAACGTTGATGATAACAATATTATAATTCTATGAATTTTATGTTTAAAGTTTAAATCTCTGATGAATTTTGCATCAAAGTGACCAATTTTTCAGAGAAAAGATAAAGATCAAGGAATGCTCTTAAACTAGAGAAATGTAATTTTATGTTTCCGCTGCAATGAAGTTGATTGTCTTCTAATTAAATTCGAACCAACGGGAGAATTTAATTTTGAGGAGCAGTTCTATGTTTTATTCCATTTCTGCCCAACGGTGATGTGGAATTAATGTAGAAGAATGATGTTTTATTCTATTTCTGCCCAACGGTGATATAGAATAGAACATAAAGTTTTCAAAGTTTAATGAGCATTATTGTTGAATATTTTTTAGACAAAAGACCTCCATGCTTTCATTCTTGAAGGCAGTAAGAGAAATGAGCTGGGTACTTGTGACTCAGATGATGTAATGCCTAAGGGCAAGTTATGTATGAAAGAATACCATTGTTTAAGGGAATGTGTTCTCTTTAAAGAATGGCTTCAAAAGAAAAAAATTCTAGGATATTGATCCAAGAAAAAAGATAGATTAATGAGAGTCTTCATTGAGAAATGTCTTTTATGTACTCTCTGTGAAGAAGAATTTATTTTCAGTTTCACTTATGAGAGTTGTAAAAGTCATATATATGTTTAATTTGACTAACATTGGATTACACATGTGTGTTAAAGAATATTCGGATTTATTTCTGAATTTGATGATTGAACACGAGCCAATCCTGGCAATTATGTCTGTTCAAGAGAACTATCTCGCATGGCGGGAAAAGTTTGAGAAAATACCCGCATGACGGGGTAAAGTTGGCATAGTACATATGTTAACCAATCCTGCAAGGCGGGAGAGTTTGGCATAGTATTTATCCCGCATGACGGGAGGAGGATGTGATGATTCATATGCTCTAAAGAAATATCCCGCACATGGAGAGAAGTTTGGGATAGCTCTTATGCTATTTTAGTATTTACCGTACACTCTGATTGTGTCATGGTCATAAGTACTCAATGAGTTTGAGAACAAAAAGAAAGTTGCATGTGAACCAAGAGATAAGAAAGATATGCAAGTGTGACTTGCAGAAGTATTGATAATAATAGACTATGTTGAGTTTTGAAGTGTAATGAGGAAAATGTACTCCCATACGAATTTTGTTTGCATGATGTAATCATGTGGATGAAGTAAGTAATCAAAGTTTCCTTATTCACAAGAGTTCTGAATGTTTCGAAATTGTGGTAGAAAAGTTCATACCACATTTCGAGGGGGAGAAATGTAAGATTAAGAAAGATACTTCCCCATACTTCAGATAATGCAATGCATACTATGCATTGAAGGTAAAAGTGATCTATAAAAGATGAATGTGATCGTTGAGGGAGTAAGACGGTCATAATAGCGATACCCCTAAAGTAAAGAAATAGCTAAATTCCTAGACTTTTTATAGTTCCGATGGGAAGATAGCATAGTCAGCTAGTATTTATACTAGATGACGCCATATGAGTTTTTAGCAGATTAAACCCAAAATAAGAAATTTGAAGATACACCATCTTTGCAGAAGATGGAGTAATCTGGGGGAGTATGGTATGTAGATACCTAAGGCTTGAATAGAAGTGGGATTATATATCCACTACAGTATTTTTAGAGCAACAAATTGCTTTATACATGCTGATGTTGTATGACATATACAACACCAGATGTTAGCTCTTAAAGAGGATAAATAAGTAAACAAGGATCTTGTGATACAGGAGGCTATAGAACAATTGCCTTTTGGCAATGAAGAGTAACAATAGCCCAATATGAAAGAAGTGCCACGAGGATCTAGAAGATCTCAAAGAATAAGAAAATCAGATATTTCTGGTGACTAAGAAGTAAAAGTTAAGAAAGAAATTCAAATAGAGAGTGATTCCACCTCATTTGAAGAAGCCATGAGAGACGTTCACTCGTCTAAATGGCAAGAAGCAAAGGAACATGAAATGAAATCAATAAATACTAACGATGTTTGGGACTAGGAAGAAATTCCCAATGAAGCCAAAACAGTAGGTTGTAATGGGTCTACAAGACAAAGATAACTCCAAAGGGAATATAGAAAGATATCAAAAGGGAATATTAAAAGCTATAAAGCGCCACTTGTGGTGAAATGATTTACACAAAGAGAATGAATAGATTATAATGAGCATGCAATGATTCTTTTAGAATCATAATGGTGTTAGTGGCACATTACGATTTATAGTTATATCAAAAGGATGTAAAGACACATTCCTCAACGGGGACTTGTATGGAAAAGTTTACATGGCATAACTCAAAAGGTTTTGTCGTAGAAGAAAAGAACGTAAAGGGATGTTGCCTAAAGAAATCCATTTATGGATTAAAGCAAACTTCAAGACAGTGGTTCTTGAAGTTTGACAGAATAATAAGAAAGTTTGGGTTTTAAAGAGAATGTGGAGGACAATTGTATTTATGCAAAGTTTAAACATGGGAAATTTATTTTCCTAATCCTGCATGTGGGTAGCATCTTACTCGCTAGTAGTGGTGTTAATCTACTGTTGGAGAAGAAGCAGTTCTTGTCCTCAAGTTTCAATGAGAATGGTCTTGGTAAAGCATCATTCGTTCCAGGAATTGGAACTTACCGAGATAAAAGGAAAAGGGGTATTAGAACTGTCTCAAGTGTATACTTAGAGAAGATTCTAAAGAAATAAAGTATATATGTGAGTAAACTTGCGCCTGTTTCTAAAGTAAAGGGTAATAGTTTTTGGAACTTTCAGTGTTCCAAGAATGAATATGAGATCAATCAAAAGGACGTCCTATATGCTTCAGCTGTTGGAAGCTTAATGAATGCTTATAAGCAAGAACTTACCCTGACATAGTTCATGTATCCGGGATATTTTGGCAGAAGTCCAGTCTAGATATAGATCACTGGAATGGAGATGAGAATGTTTTGCAATTGTGCAAAGATTTATAGGCCTCATGGTGAGTAAGAAAGAATAAGTACTCTCAAATAGTTGTGGGTACAAATGTTAAATTTTGGCGAGATGTTTAGTGAAACCCACATAGTAGCTAACACTCGCAGTTAGAGTTTTATTGTGGAAAAACTCCAAAGAAACAGTTGTGGTGTCATCAAGGATGCATATCCACAGTATAGCTTGATATGAGGCTTAAAGGACAGACGAAGTGATTAAAAGAACTTACACCCGGAATTGATAATGGTATACAACAGCAATAACCATTTAAGTAGTTCGCTCCTATAACAACGGGTCAAGTGTGCTGCCAAACACATTGACGATAAAGTTGTACGTTGTGAAGGAGAAAGTCCGGAATCATACTAAAAATATTGAACATAAAAGTAACAAGCAAGTGCTTGCGGATCCGCGTACAAAAGGCTTACCACCCAGTGTGTTTAGAGAACACACAGTCGACCTGGGTTTATGGTATAGCCTATGTTTTCCGGACAATAAAGGGCCCAAAGTTAAAGAATCTGTTTCAGAAGAGAGATGTGTATTGTAGCTGTTAAGTCTATCGGCGATTGACCGTGACGATGAAGCATGCTCTATACACTAATCTGTGATGGAACAAATAAAAGCGAAAGGGATTAAAGTCAAAGTTTAAGGTTAAAGTATGAGTTGAGATCAAGGGGGAGAATGTTAGAATTGATCTCATCCGTCTTGACCCAACGGTCGAGACGGACCCCTTGACCGCGTCCTGATCGGGGACGTCCAGCCATCTCGTGGCTAGTGGGCCCCCGTCGCACAGTGCCTATAAAGAGGAGGTGGGGCAAACGGCACAAGGTACGAGGTTCACCGCCGCCACAGCCCCACTGTCCTAACCCTAATCCGATCCAGAGGGTGGCACTGCCAGCGGCGGGAAGCGCCACTGCCTCCACCACCACCGCCGGTCTCCACCGCTACTCCGACCGTCGCTGCCTAGTGCAGAGCTTCACCAACGAACCATTGAAGGCAGGGAGCTCCTCCGACGGTCACATGCTCCTACATCTCCCTCTCTCTCTGTTATCTACTCCCTCTGAATCTCAAAGTCACTGATTATCCCAAATAGAAAAGAATTCACCCACTGGATCCACTACTAGATGATTCAAAAGGAATTAACACTTAAAACTCCCCCCGAATCTCGTTAGTCCTTGCAGAAACCTTAATGAGATCTTCAGCGGGAGGAAATTTATAATTAAGAGGGATCTTCAATCTTTGTGAGAAGAGGATCTTTCTCTTCCTTCATAATATGCAGCAATGCACCACTAGAATACATGCAACTGGCGGTCTGAATGATAGTGGGAAGATCCTCGTATTGCCGGCATAACTAAAAAACGACGTGAAATCACCATACTCCCAGTCCCAGCATGGATCTTCAGGCTTTGCGCCAAACTTATCAAAGCATTCATGGCTTTAATTCCCAAGTCTGGTTGGCAAAATGAAGGAAGTTTGAATCTTTCTCTTCTAGTTTTCTCACAAGCAAGCCTTTTTCGTGCTCCACTTTCGCAATGTCTTCGCGCGGACTCGCCAAAGCCTTCTCCACTTTCTCCAACTCCCTAGTAGCCTCCCAAACATTTTCCTGGAGCTGAAAATTATTTCTAACACATTCCATTCTCTCGGCCTCTTTCTTAGTCAGTTGGGCTTTCAAATCAGCAATCTCATCAAGCAACCTTTTCTTCTCAATAGCTGAAGACTGAGCTTCAGATTCTAGCGACTGACCAAGTCCACGCGCCAGCAAAACATTCTGCAAATCAAAAGCATGTGAACAACAACAAGTCAACAAAATAGTTGAAACAAATCGAAATCTCAATCACCTTGTATGCCAAAGCAACAGCAGCATCTGCAAGTTCAAGCGAAGGTTTTCCGGCGAGCTCAGCCCCAGCGTCTGGAACGACGAAGGCATCATCAATGCATTTAGACAATTGTATTTCAGAAACCATCGGAAGAACATTCAGCCTATCTAGCCCGATTCCAACAAATTTAAACACATTAGTGGCACACCTTTGTTTTTGCAAAACTCCATGCAACGCTGAAATGCAGCTTCCTCAATGCCAGCAGGCACAACAACAGTCGCAGGAGCATCCGGAACAACATTAGCAGAGCACTTAACATCAACAACGGTCTCTTTCTGCAAAGAAGGCTCGTCAAACAGCTCAACTAAAACCAAAGATGATCAAATGAGAAGAAATAAAGAAACTATAAATAATGCATAACCTATTGTGAACAAATGGGCTAATTAAAATAAATGAAAAATCATTTTTTTCCAAAAATAAAATGGAATCGAATTCGAGCTACTACTCAAATTAATCTAAATTAATTATATGCTTCTGAAATCAATGATTTCGCTAGATTAGCCCTTCGAAGTAGGCCTTTGCTCGCGAGGGTATGCTGTTGGGGATTTGGCCTCGGATAACACGATCCCCTAATATTTAATCACATAACCTTAGGCATTGCAGTTTTTGCTTCGTGGTTCAGGACACATTCAGATGCTAAGCTTCATGTCGATTAGCCTTCGGGAAAAGCCACAAGGAAGATATTTTTACCTGCGAAGATAAAGACTCCAAAGATGGATCAACCCTGAAGACCAAACACATTCGGTAGGATTTTCGTCCGGTGCTTGATTGAGTGAAGTATGATGTTGATCCGCGAGAAGATCCAAGATACGAAGACCATTCAGACAGAAATTAAAAGGGCTTAGTAAAGTCCCTGATTACGATAGCTTTACAGCGGATATATAGGATGGCTTATAAGAATGGCCAATGCGTCCTTTGAGGACCTTGTAATCAACTTGATGAATGTATAATGAAGGTCAAGGGCAAAAAGGGAACCTGATTCCCTCCCCTATAAATATCACCTGATGTACATAGTGACTGGGGTAAAGTCTTTATGCAATTCAATCAATGTACATCTAGTTCTTACTTTTATCCCCGTTAAGAGTTTCTCACTCAACACCAGTCAACTTTGGCGCATGACAACATTGAACCATTGCCCTCCAACTGCCAAACATAGAAGCTATGCTCACCAATCACTGTGTCAACACCCTCGACAGGCTGACTTCAACCACTGCAGCCAACTACACCTCGAATCCTGACTTGGTCTCCACCACAACGACCCTCCGGCCCCCACTTAACCAGATCAACGAAAGAGATTATGTGCAGTCGCAACACCAATGTCGATACATGCACGCCTCCACCATGCTGAACTTGGTCCACCCGCGCGACCGCACACGGATTGCGAGACACGCCGCACGCTGCAACGCCCCACCGGCTAGATCCAGGGTGGCGAGGTGCCCCTCATCACCACCGGGGTCACGCAAGGCAAGGCCGCCCTAGCTAGAACCCAAATTGGACCTGCTGCCAGCATCCGAGTCACCACATGGGCTTCATGCGACCAACAGCGGCGGCGGTGCTGCCGTTTGGCGTGCGTGGGAGAGCACCGAGCACGATGAAGGAGCAAGACTGCCAGACACTAGCTGCCCATATCCAGCGGCGTCCGCTTAGATCTGGGCAAGATGGCCCGCCACCGCCGTCCTAGCACCTGCACAAGGCCCGACGGCATGCTCCGTCAGCGGTGACACGGAGAGGTGAGTTTAGGGGTGGTGGTGCTAGGTATGTGACCGCTCGTGCAGCCCGATGCGAGCGATGCGGGGGCTGGCATGAGATAGTGATCAATTAAAGTATTTGTTGATTTATTATACACTTTCTCGGGCCATAAATTACTCCCACTGGCCATAAATTAATGTAGTTCTAGCACAACACCATGTTAAAATATCTTGAGTTTGACTAATTATAAATAAAATTGTTAGTATTTATAATATCAAATAAGTGTCGTTAGATTTGTCAAGAGATATATTTTTATAATACACATAAATATTAATATTTTACTTATATATTTAGTTAAACTTTAGACGTGTTAACTATGAAGACACCCAGAATTGCATCCTTTCTTGGACAGAGGTAGTATATGTTATTTTATGAATTATTGTTATCTACAGGTGTTAATCATATTTTAAATCTCTACAGACATAATGATTTTGTTCTACCAAAATTATCGATACACAAATAGATATGCGTAGATAGCTGAATGCGAATTGAATCAGAGACATATGTTTTATGTTCGAATCCGATAATATCTGTATTGCTACTTGGATTGAAATTAAAATGTACTTCTTCATTTCAAATTATAAGACATTGTGTATATCCAAGTGCATGACAAAAGCTATGTTTCTAAAAATGCCAAAATGTCTTATATTTTTTTTAGAAGGGACGGCAAAAGCTTTGCCGTGATTTTTATTAGATGGAGAAAATAAAAATACAGGGTCGACCTAGTTTTTTTGAGTGTAAACCGGGTCCAAAAAACCACCAACTGGGAAAGTGCATCACTCATGCTAACCAACTATTGGAAACATCGTCCAAGCAACTAACGACTTTGCCCCACAACTTGCTCAACCTTGAACCAACTTGGTCGAAAGCAACCCAACTAGCAAGTCAGCTGCACAAACTAATCAAGAAAAAACTAAGCATAACAACTGCAATGGGGAGGAGATGACTAACTGACAACTAGGAAAAAGAAACACAACATAGAGATCACCAACAACTAAGTAGAAACACCACCACCTCTGACCGAAAAGCACCACCAGACTCAGAATCTCTAAAGCGAGGTAGAGAGTTAACAGGTTGAAGGCACCGGCCTGTCCTAGAAAAAATCCCACATTCGAGTTTTCTTCACCTTCTTGGGCTGCCCGTGCTCGATTAGGGCCATGAATGTCTCCATGCTATGTTTGGTTAGCAGACGGTCCAAATACTGCGCTAAACGATTAAACTCATCAGAGCTTGAGGCATCGGTTGAGGAAGGAGATGGATCCCCCAACTTTTTAGCAACGACATCTTGTATTAGTTGCATTGAGTTCTTCCCTGGTGTTCTCTTTGCTTTCTCTACTGATCTGCAACTTTTTCGTTGGCTATCTTGCATTGTCACTATCTCAGTTCTTGTGGGTGTTTGTGTTTGCTCAGCTGTGTGATACTCTGATAAGTTTGGTGGCAATTGAAACAAAGGTGCTGATATCGGTAAAGTGATATGGTCGATAAACTGGTCAGTAGTCATGATATCTCCCGGTAGCTTCTCAACAATTGGAGTTCTTGTTAGTGATTGTGTTTGCACAACTTGCTCAGAGCCTTGTAGCCCGCTAGCCCTGTTGAGTAGAGGCGTTGCCTCAACATGAACCTCTTGTGTAGTTGGTGAGGTCAGCACCATGTTACCATCATCACTTTTGCGTGTCTCATGCTCCTCTTCGCTCACACTCTTTTTCCTGTGCCTATACACCAACAATTCTTTAGTCACTTCTATCTTTTCATTTGTTGGTGGGTGAACTAGGTGATCAACAATCTCCTCTAGTGGTGGTGGGAACACCATGATGGAGTCGTTTATCTGTACTTCTTCAGGTGCATCACCTATAGTGCCCCTGTATGCTCAATGGAACCTTCTCTCTCTCAAACAAGGTCACTTGGTCATCTTCCTTGGTTGATGTGGCACCCACTAATGGAGTAAACCATGCACAGTCAGGCGCAACCTCTAGCATATTTAGGATTCTGCTCTCAACCTGTACTGATGGTGATGATGTTGAACAGGGGATGGGTATTGGTGACATAGAGATATGGGACTCAAACAGCATAGGGTCACCTGAGTAAATGCTCTGGCCAGGAGTAAAGGCATTATCTAGGAAATGGAAGCTGCTGTCATCATAAAGTGTTGGCAACTCATCATTGCAAACCTTGAAGAGTGGAGTTGCAAAGGTTACGTGTTTTGTTATCTTCCTCCTGTTGTAGCCATAGTCGTTTCCATGAGCCAAAGCAGATAATGCTTCCTTATGCAACCTAGTACAAATAGGGGGGGGGGGGGAGAAAGGACTAGAGCAAGGAGGAGGGGACCCATGAAGATCGCCCCTGCCACGACGACGACCCATAGAGTTGTAGAAATCGTCCACGGGCCCTCGCCGACGCAAGTCATGGTCCTCCTCAATCCGGTTGTGGTGGTGAGGTCTACGCCTAGGGCAGGAGAAGGATCTGTGACCCTCGTTCAAACAGCGCCAACATCTTGTTCTACGATAGCAAGTGGCCACACGATGGTCGGTAGATAGGCAATTAAGGCAACACCCTCTAACATGCTCAAGGAATTTCCTCTGTCTATCTGATTGGTGTAGATTTGAAAGTGGGCTTGGCTGACACTGTTCCTTTTTCCACCCACTAGTGGGAGGAGCTCTGATCGATGACCATGCATGATTTGCCTCTATGGAAGTGGGCTTGGCATGGAATTGTGGAGAGGGTAGCTGAGACGGCCCTGCTGTAGCTGTATCTTGTGACTTGTGAAAGTGATTAAGACCCATCGGAGAAGCCAAACTTCTCGGTATGACCAGAGACTCCTTGGGTTGAGCAGACGGACAAGTCTCCTCCTGCATGGAGGCAAGGTGGGAGCCGGAGGCATGCCACGCCGAGTGACGATTAGGGCAATCAAAACGAACATCCGAAGAACTTGAAAGATGTTGGCTTGAAAGCTTTCCCGCATATTGGCCTGGATGTTGGTCCTTTGAGTAGGTAGCCTTTTGCTTGTCCTTTTGGAGGTAGGAGCATTCCCTCTTGTTATCTTCAAACACTTGGATGTTGGACTCAAATTGATTGATGTTGTCAGCAAGAGGATCCCAAGCTTGGGGAGGAGGTGTATGCCGTAGAAGGATATCTTGCAGCAAGGGGTCCTAAAATGCCTCCACAGTCCTCCCCCAGCCTGTTCAAGTTCTAATTGGTTTACTTCCAAGAGATGCTTCAAATCACTGGCAAGTTCTGGAAGGAACGGCTTGGCTACTTTGCAATCTGATTCTCCTGATGCGATCTTGATACCCTGTGTAGTTGGGTTGCTGCTCTTTCCCATGTCGCCGGCTCGTAGATGCGGTGCCAACAAATCTCCCGCAGGGAATGACCCAGGCATGGAACGAAGTGGACCACGGGGCACGACCACCACGCGCTCAACCCGTAACCATAGGACACAACCACAGGACCACAAGCAGGCGGGGGGACGAGCGAGGAACAACAGAGGGAAGCTGGCCTATTGGTAGATCAGGTGTCTGCAGCGGTGCGTGCGTGCGACGGGTAGGGGCAGAGCTCCTGCAGCGGTGGGCACGACGAGGCTGGGAGGCTGCGGCAGCGGTGGGTGCGACGGGGAGGGGCAGAGCTACTGTGGCGGTGGATGCGGCGGGGCTAATGTCTTATAATTTGGAATGGGGGAATAGTAAATAGGGTTTTCCCTATTCGATTCCTTTCGGATCGGATCGGAATCCATCCTACGCAAGCAAGCGCCCTGACCAGCAGTCCTTGTGCTTCAAATCCCCAACAGTGCTGAACCCAACAATAGCAGAAAACATTTAAATGCCACTAATTTTATGCAACAATATTTCCGAACAAGAAAAGCTTATTTATTATTGAACCATACCCTTGAGGCTTACTCCAATAATTTGATGCGGAGTATCTGCTTTGGCAGCTGAAACTACATCACCGTTACCAGAAGTTTCACAAATATTTGATTCTTGCAGCTTCTGTTGTTGATGCCCGAATATAATGACACAAATCATAATCTTCCTCAATGTAATCGTCTCGAGTCATCACATAGCATAGGAACTTAGCCTCCTTCGCTAAAGCCTTCGATCAAAGCATCATCATCAGCATAGTAAAAGGAAGAAATAAATAGTCCAAAGAAACGGATTACATACAACAAAAACAGAGCATTGTAGCAGTTGTTCTGGTAAGGGCATACCAACAGGGCGCCAGCAGCGGCAGCAGATTCAGGACCTTTATATAGCATGAGAGCACAGGCAATCTGCTTGAGTTTTTTGCTCAGGGTGATCAATGGGGTGGTGTCAAAACCAGATTCCAGCAACTCAAATAACAAGGTGTTCTCCTTTCCAATACACTTCAAAATCGGTGGGAAAAAGTTAGTAGCAAACAGCAAGTAAGAATTGGTACTAGAAAACAGGGAATTGTAACAGGCATATATATTACATACCAATAAGGTTGGTGCTGTTTGGTTGCGTCGGTGGGGTGGCAACGTAAGTGCAGTCGGTTACGGCGGCACCGCGTTGCATGGGAAAGGAAATTAGCGGGATTTGTTTGGTTCGAGTTTTATTGACTTGCAGCCGGCTACGGATCGGATAACGCCCGCAGAGGAGGGGCAATGGAATTGTACAGGCCGTCATCTGATTACACCGCGACCGGTTACTGGCGGAACCAACCAAACAAAAATCAACGGAATCCATTAGCGCTGCTAACTGGTTACGGGCCAAAAATGCCGAACCAAACAGCACCAAGGCTGCAGCTGCAGTAGGATATTCATCCTCTGAATGTATCACATGATTCGCACGCTTCTCGATCTGATCGCCCAGGTCGATTTCTTCAGCAACAGGACTGTAAACGACGTGGTAGAAGGTCTCCGTTTCAATACACTAGAAGGGATTCATATTTTGCATACATTGGACTAGGGGCAATGAAAAAGCTACTAATTAGCAACTGAACCAATAAGACAAAATATGATTATATATAGGCCAGAGTAGTTTCATTGCATATACAGGCATCCAGGCAGGATCGGAGGACATTACTAGTCTGGCTGCAGCATCCAGGAGAAGCAACGAACTCTCCATCTCTGTCGTCAGGTTCGTTGGTGATGACACAGCGGCTAGGCTTGCCCTCATCCCTGTCACGCTTCCTTTCCGCGTGAAGGGCGGCGAGCTCAGCGGCAGAAATAGGCGCTGTCTTTCTCCGGCTTCTCGTTGGCGCAGAGAGCGGCGATCTCTCCTTGAGGTATTCCTCGAAGAAAGACAGCCGCGAATGTATGGCATGAGCCTTTGCCATCCCCAATCCCCATCCTTCCTCGAGAAGATCTAAGGTGAATTCGAATGAAGTAAACATGGGGCAGCAGAAAGGTGGTAGTGGTAGAATGAAAACAACCAACAATTTGAATGCGCGCTACTGACTGCTGTAAGGAAACAAGGAGAAATATTGATGAATGCGTACCTGGGACTGGGTGACAGATTAGGCATGTTGGCGGTATTTCAGCCACGTCGAAGACGCAATGATCCAGTCCTCGCAGCCAAACCCTGGAATCGTACCTAGTCGGGTTCTCCGACATGCATCTCGCGGTCGCCATCGCTGTCCTCGGTATCGTAGCCGGGGGCGGGCTAGCTACAATGAGGCCGGCGGGTCAATCAAAAGGACTAGGTTGTGATGCGTCAGCAGCGTCCGCACGTGAGCATCGGGAACAGTGTTACATTATGCAGGAATCGGAAATCAACTCCTTCCCCACATCAAGAACACGTGGCATTCTTTTTTGCTTAATCTTTTCTCACTACTTTTTAACAAACCTTCCAAAACCTTTTTTTGTATTCTTTTTTTTTTATTTGGTATGGTTGGTAATACTTTTAGAATGTCGATTCTATGGTGCGGTTTTATAACTTTATTATAATCTTATTATTGAGTTGATTCTACGACTACAATAAGTAAAGTTTATCTAGAATTTGTGCTTGGATTTTTTTTTAGAATTATTTGTGCTTGGAATGTTGACTGTATAACAACATTATGTTTGTGAGTAACTACGTGAAGTTACTTATAAAATAATCTTCACAATAAACACAACCCAATCATTAATGGAGGCGTCACAAAATTTGACCGCCTCGTAAAATACCTAAGGATATTCTAAGGTGGATATTTTATTTACGGAGGCGGTCACAAATGCCCGTTTCTCAAAATGGATTTACGGAGGCGGTCATAAATCACCTGCCTCCCAAAATCTATTAACAGAGGTGGGCCTCCTAACAGGTCTGAAAAATGCCCGAGGCCCAAAGAGACCCATAACGCCTGTTATCTATGCTAGGTCATGTAACTCGTCTGCGCACGAGCTTGCTAGTTTGGGTATGAGTTGGGACCCTGGTCAGTTTTGTCTATGGACTGATCCCCTCTTGATTTTGTAACTCGTTGGACTGCTCGCGATTTGGCTGAGCCTGAGTCTCATATTATAAGGCCATAGAGCCTGGTGAAGGATAAAAAAATACATATATATAGAGAAGTTAGGGTTTGGAGACTCCTCATCCTCTCCCTCAACTATCTCTCTCTGTCTCTCATCTCCTAGCACGAGGCGCGCGGTGCCTCTCTCTTCTCTCCCTATGCTCTCTCGGCGTCGATGGCGGGGGCTGTGCGTGCCTGGTGGCGAGGGCTACTCGCACTCGGCGATGGAGAGGGCCGCGGATCCAACTGCGGGGGCCACGTGTCCTAGTGGTGGGGGCTATGCGCCTCGGCCAGAGAGGTGGCCTGGTGGGAGAGGCACCTCGGCAGCGGCGCTCCGGTGGATTTGCGAGGACTAGGTGGCGGCGGCAGCTACGGATCTGAGAAGACGGTGGTGGCGTGAGCGGCTCCCAGTTGGCGGCGTGTCTCTTCTGGCGGTGGCGACGCATGCGACTCCTAGGTTTGGCAGCGGCGGCGTGCGCAGATGGAGCGGGCTCGGCCAGCGTGCCCGAGAAGGGAGCTCCATCGACGTGCCTAGTTTTTTATGTTTTTAAATCTACTAGCAAAGATACCCGTGCGTTGCAACGGGAGAAGAAAAAAATAATATTATCTCTTGGCCAATAGACTTCAACTCAAACGATAATAGTTTGATTTAATATAATTCTAAAAGTTATTTCATTTGGGCAGAGTGAGTATAAGAAAGAGTCTCCTAAACAATAGTAGTAGTATTAGTAGCAGCAGCAGCAGTAGTAGAGACAATGTTGACCTATCACTTGTGATGTTGCACAAACCTTTTCCTTCTTTACCCTGTCGTGTCCAGTAACTCATGTTGTTGTTGCCATTAACCATAGGCCACACCTACTTCTTCAGCATTTGATACGTCCGCAAGATGTCGCTGATCTTGTTCCATTTTTCAGCATCGGACAGATCCATCTAAATAGTATGGGTAGTGACGACGCCGAACTTCTCCATCTGCGCAGTATGGAGGAGTGGTGATGCGGGGAGACAGACAGCTCTACTCGGTATGGTGGAGCGGCAGCACCGGACTGCTCAATCTTTTATTTAGGGACCGTTTGATAGAGCTTGCAGCCACAAAAATAGCTCTAGCCGTGGCTTCTGTGGTGAACCAGATTCTCTGATGGAGCTGAACATGTTTGAAAAAAGCGTGTGATAAAACAGCTTTGCCTGTTGTTGAAGAGTGAAATATCCATATAGCCTTTTTTCCTTTTTTTTTCCTATTTCCTTTTTTTTCCTTTTTCCTTTTCTTATTTTTCTTTTCATTCTCTCTCTACCTTATCCCTATCTTCCCACCCCACAGAACTTCTCCACCTGAGTCGCGGACAGCGTCTTCTCCACGCACGGCAAATTCCTCCGTTCCTCACCACACCGGCCACCACTCCCTCCCCGCGCCAGCCTCCGCGCCCCTGCCCGGCGGCCTCTCGTCCCCAGCGCAACGGCGACCGTGCCCCGGCGCCCGCGCGTCCCGACGGCAACGGCATCCCCGCGGCCACGGCGGCTCGCGCTCTGGCGGCCACGGCGTCGTGGCAGTCACGTGCTCCAGCGGTCCCTTCCTCGCCATCACGGCCGCGCCCAAGCTCCGTCTCGCCGTCGCGGTCGTACCCAAGCCTTGTCGTCAGCTTCCGTTGATGGCTCAATTTATTGACCGGTTGTATTTGCTTTAAGGTGTGATTTCTGCTCAAATTATGATTTTATTGGTGACTTGTACTCGATTTGGAGAGTCACCGTGCTACTATTGAGCCTGCATAGACTAGATGCACACACACGCTATCAGCTGCATGTTGTGGGAACTGTGATGCTGTGAACAACCCGGCCGTGTGTCTGTATTCAAGAGATGACGTGGGTTGGAGGAGTGATCCCTACAGGTTTCCCATGAATGGTCGCATGCACACGTACGCTATCTCTTGGAGGCAGCTGCGTGTATGTGGGTGGGGGGCGTACGTGTGGGTCACACCGTGTAGTACGTAGCCTGAGCGCTGCAGGAGTACGTAGCCAAGCGAAGCCGCCATTCCAATCTATTTGGTCGCATTCTCGTCACTGACATTAGTCTAACCTTTTGGCCCGCAAGTCATGTTGTGACTTCCAACTCTATATCAGATTGAACTGGCATTTTAGAATTCCGAAATTTTGAATCTATCTGGAATTCGGAACGAGCTTTACTTTTTCTTTCAAGAATATACCATAGCACATATTTTATTAAGAGAAAAAAAAAGAATTACACGACATAGCTACAAACGGACCCTCGTAGCGCAGGCTACAAACCACCAAAGACAGTGGTAAATGGCCTAAAACCAAACGAGCTTCACCAAATTCAGTGATTTTATTTATTGGTGACCCAGAAGAGAGAGAGAGAGAGAGAGAGAGAAACACAGAACGGAATTGAAAATCTTGGTTGTCTGGTTGAGAATCGAGATAGGAGGAAAGGACCCAAAGTTAGTGCACAAGGAAGAAACTCAAGACTTTTTTTATTTTATTACAGAAGAAACTCCAGCTCCCTGAGGGCCGGCCGCACACGTGTCCCGCCCACCGCCTCTCGTGCTCCCGCAGGCCGCAGCCCCGTCCGCGTCCGGCCGTCCCCGCACTCCTCCACACGCCACCACTTCCTCCGTCCCCAGCCGCACGAGCTCTCCGCGGGATCCCGGCCCTCCATTCCGCGTCGATGCCGACACGACGGCCAGATCCCGCCCGCGCCGCCGCCAAGGCCAAGCGAGCCCGGTCCTCCGACTTGGCCTCTCCTCCGCCTAACAACGCCTCGCGACGCCTCGACGCGCACGAAACCGACGACGACCCAGTCTCCAGCCCCGCCGCGATGGCCATGGCCGTGACCCGCCTCGCGCGCCCCGCTGCCATGCGCCCGCCATCGGCCACCGCCGCGTCCCCGTCGCTACGGCCACGGCTGCGCCGCCTCCGCGTCGTGAGGTGCCGCGCCAGCGGGGAGGGAGGGAAGGGGGAGGGGGAGGCCGCCGAGGAGCCCGAGTCGCTCTTCGCCAGGGAGCTCCGGCGCCGCGGGATGGCGCCGGGGGCCGGCGCTACGCCCGCCGCGGGCGCTAATAAGGAGGCGGAGGAGGGGGCGCCGGAGGCCGGGGCCAAGCGCCGGGTGGCGGCCGCCGAGTTCGAGCGCGGCGCCGCGGCGAACGGCCAGCGGGAGCGGTCCATGGCGCTCAACAGCGAGGGCCTCGAGGTGCGCTTGCCGTCCCCCACTTTTCCTCGCTCTCTCGCGCGCGCGCCATTTTGATCGGCTTTTCCTGAGCTGGAAGATCAATTTTTTTGTAGCATGGCCAAGTTGAATGAGGCAAGAACTGGATATCGTGTTGTACTAGTAATTGAAAAATGGAAACGTGAGCGTTGTACTAGGAAGACGGCGCAACAATCACGTTTGTGAATACTTCATAGGAGACAAATTGGTCTTGAAAAATCTTCAATAATCCTAAGCTGGAAGCCTTGAAAAATGGTGATTGTTGCTGTCTTCCTAGTGCTAGTAGGTAGAGATGTACTGTTGTGAATAGGAGACAAATTGGGCTTCTTTGTGTGATTCTATTGGTACTTCTGCATCAACATCGCTTCTGGTTTGTAGGAAAAATTTGTCAATTTCCTGATCATTAGTTTTATCCTTTTTGGTAGGTAAACATGAGCTGATGAGCAGTGCTTTTGGCATATGGTGTGTGTTAGAGCATCGTCGGAATTCCTGGGGCCTGATTAGTACAATTCTTTTATCTGTTCTGTGTTTGATAGTTGAACCCATGCTCATGTATCCATGTAACCCATGCTCATGTATCCATGTTTATATCAGTTAAATAGTCATGTTCAGAAGAATATTCACCTGTGTCAACTATCTATTCAGCAGTACTATATGATAATCAGATAATCAACAGCTGTTCTGTCTTCACCTTATCATTATTTACTGAAGATTTTTTGTCTAGTACCGGTTATCAGAGCAGTAACAATGTGATAATAAAATAACCAGTGACTTGCCTTTCCCTTGTAATTGTTTATTTCTTTTCACAGGGTCTTGTTCCTCGGGCAAAGTTACTACTATCACTTGGCAGTACCTTCTTTCTGGCATTTGGGCCCCTGATTCTTGTCACCGTTTCTCTTTTTGCTGGTTTATACGTGGTAAGCCCCTGCTAATCTCACCTCTCATGTGCCAAATGGTCGATATGTGCTCTGTTCTTAGTTTTCTTTCTGCTTGCATCCATTACCTGACTGCTAATCTGATTATTTGTTTTAGCATAATTGAACAAACTCTGTTAAAATGGATACAGATCTGTACAGTGAATGGTACAGTTGCAATGTCAGCACTGCATTTGACTATGTTGGAAAATATAGAAATCCAAACTCCGTTGTTTTCAACTACTGCTATTGAGTTGTCGTTTACTCATCTGGAATATGCATGCAGAGTAGCTTTATCTAGCTGACAGTTTCTACTGATCTTAGATGTTTGTATAGTTGAATGCACCAAAGTGTCCGCATCGTTATTGACCTGGTTTCTCGTTGCAGTACATTGGACCGAGTTTTGTACACGATGCAAGCAAGACACCGGTGTCGGTGCAACCATACATTGATCCATACGAGCTACTGGAGGACGAGAGGCTCAGCCGGCCCTCCCCAGATGTGTTCTGAACCTGAATAGTGCAAGATGTGTTCTCTTTTTTTACTAGACGTGTAGTTGTAAATGCAACTATATAGCTGTAGACTGTTATAATAAAAATCTTCAATTCCCAGTGTTCCATCCATCGATTTCACGTCAACCTCGGCGCCCATGCCTCAAGTCGGAACAGACTGAAATCTTCCGAGCTCTGTCAGTGCCTTGTTTTTTAGCTGGTTCATAGTCTCATTCTGCTGTATCTCCTGCATGTTCCCACGAGTCGGGCACATAGAAGTGGATGAGGTGGGCGCCATAGTCCACTTAGTGTACTTCTTTAAGATATATATTCTAAATGAGCTCAAAATATATTTTGATTTTTTTTCTATTTAAAAAGGTGTTAAAAACAGTTTGTTTTGGCTTCCAAACTTTTAAGTAAAAGAAATTTTAAACTGGGTTCTATAAATATATGGTTTAACAGGGGATTCCCCAAATTTGTTTATAACGATTTGAGAGTTTTTAACGTAAAGGGTTTTGGAAGTGATCAAAATCCAATCTTAAGAAAAAGAAGAAAAAGAAAAGCTTCCTTTTTTTAGGCCGCCATTCTCCTTTCGGCCCAGTCCTTCTCTCTTTGTGGGCTGTACCCCTCTTTTTTTTTCTTACCACGCAAGCCCTTTTTCCTCGTGGGTTTGGCCCTAAACCCGAAACCCTATTGTGCCGCCGCGCCTCCTTGCACTTGGGCCGGCCCGTTACCTCGGCCCAGCGGAAGATCCGTCCAGCACCAGAACCTTCTTCTTCCCTTGCCCTCGATCCGTGCGACTCCACGTCACAGAATAAATCGGGCGCCCCTGTTGTTTCCAAACCTCGCCTGCCGGCGCCGCCTCTGATCTCGCCGCCCACCGCTTCTCCGGCGTCCATAGCACGAGGATGATTCCGGCCGTATCCACCGCCAAGATCGATCCCATCGGGCTCGGCATCGTTCGCTGCAGCTGCAGCCATGGAGCCGCTCCACACACCTTGTCGTGCGCCTCTGCCGGAGATCGTCGTTAGGCCGTGCGTGCTGCCGTCTGGGCGCCATGGTCGGGCCTGCTCCCGTCACCACACGCCATCGTCGCCAAGCCGCCCTGACCGCTCGATGGCCCACCGATGGCCAAGATTGACAGCTGACCGAAGTCAACATCACCGCTCGGCCGAGGAAGAGCCGGTCAGCGCCGGCGTGTCTGCAGAAAAGGTCCCTGCCTCTCTCGTTTCTCTGATTTTACATATGAAAATGTGCGTCTTGGTTGCTATGGGAAATCGCAAAAAACGTATTTATCTTTTGCAAAAATGCTCCTGATACCTGTTTTTAATCATAACTTACCAGCTTTAAATCGGTTTTTGATGAAACTAACACTCACGAGTTCGTAACAACGTATAGTATAAATCTATCATGATTTAGTGTTGCTGCTGTTGATGTTTGTTGTGTGGTTTTATTTATTGTTTGTTTGCATGTACCGATTATGTTCTCGTGTGGGTTCATCGTTCGTTACGCTTAGGCGGAGAGCAATTCATGATCATCGAAGACCAAGCATTTGAATAGTTCTGAGTACCACCAGTTTGGAGAAAGGTTAGTGTCCCTTGTACCTTGACCATATTCTTTATCTATACATACAGCTTAATTCACTTTTTATTCATACAAGTGTCTACTTTTGCATACTCGCCAAGTTTCCAATTTTTTTCTTTCGTGGGTTTACACATGGGTAGTAGTAGTCACTACCGGGACCGGCTCTTCGCCGAGTGCCAAGTGGTTTGCCGAGTATTGTTTTTCGGGCACTCAGCAAATACGCCTTTGCAGAGTGTTTTTTTGACACTCGGCAAAGAAGCTCTTTGCCGAGTGTTTTTTTTTACACTCGGTAAAGAAAATTTCAAAGCACATTTTAAAGCAGTAAATTAATTCAAATAAAAAAGTTTTCAACTACAAAGTTGTATAACTCATCAAGATGTACAATGTTTGTTTTGGTCTTTTCTTCATATAACAAAGTGAAAGTAAATTTATTCATAAATCTAACATATCTCTCTTGTAGTTTGTGAAACTACAAGAGAGATATATAAGATTTGTGAACAATGTTAGAACGACCATATTGGATGAACAGATGACTAAACAACCAAAATAAACTTTGTATATCTCGAAAAGTTATAAAACTTTGTAATTGGCAACTTTTTGATTTGAAATCATCTTGTCATGCAAAATTGTGTTTGAATTTCAAAAATTTAAAATTCGAATTTTTCAAACGACCTCGGATGGAAAAGCAACCAAAATAAACTCTGTAGATCTCGAAAAGTTATGAAACATTGTAGTTGGCAACTTTTTGATTTGAAATCATCTTGTCATGCAAAACTGTGTTTGAATTTTAAAATTTGAACTTTTCAAACGACCTCGGATGGAAAAACAACCAAAATAAACTCTGTAGATCTCGAAAAGTTATGAAACATTGTAGTTGGCAACTTTTTGATTTGAAATCATCTTGTCATGCAAAACTACGTTTGAATTTCAAAATTTTAAAATTCAAATTTTGTAAACGACCTCGGATGGAAAAACTTCCTAAACTAAAAGTGTAGATCTCAAAAAGTAATGAAACTTTGTAGTTTACAACTTTTTTATTTGAATTCGTTTAGGGCCTCAAACAAACAATTTACACTCGGTTTAGTATAATATGTTAGGAACTAAAACGGAATCCAGACACAAGTGACAGTGTTGTGCAGTGGTAGAGGAGGTTCACGCGCAAGAGGAGGTCGCGTGTTCGAATCCCGTCGGCCACGTTGCTGCGAAATTTACATGAAAAATGCCGGAGACGGGCGGTCGCCCCCCGGTGGGGGCCTCCACCGATTAAAAAAATCCATTTTTTTTTTCATTTTTTCCCATTTTTTCTAGGTTTTTTTTCGGTTCCAACTTTGCCAAGTGTCGGGCACTCGACAAAGGCTTTGTCGAGTGCCCGACAAAAAACACTCGCTAAAGGCACCTTTGCCGACCCATTTTTTACCGAGTGCAGCACTCGGTAAAGCCTTTGACGAGTGCAAATTGAGCTTTGCCGAATGCTCCTGGCACCCGGCAAAGCCACTGAGTCCGGTAGTGAGTCTTGCTTAGCTAGTTCAACCATGCTAATGACATACGCTCTGTAATTTTGACTAATGGTTTTATACAACACATGGTAATAAAATGTTAGCTTTTTAGCAACGTGGCATCTAGGGACTGTGCGTTGGGTTTCTTTCATGAACGTTTATGCCCCGTTTGCTTGGAGAAATTCTGGAGTAATCTGGATGAATCTGGAGGAATTTGTGAGAGGAAAACACTGTTCCGGATAAAAAAAGAAGCGAATGAAGCCAGGTTTAAAGGCACGCGAACGGGCCTATGCCTTCTTACCCTAAAGACCTATTCGTGGTGGTGGACCGTCCATCTAGTACATACAAACATAAAGGGTGCAGCCACAAGTACCCTGCTAATGGATTGGGCTGGAATGGGTTAAGCAGTTTGGATTGTGGTCGGATGGCTCTAGGTTGGGAGCAATAGTTTTCACGTGCGTCTTGGGCATGATAGATTTGGGGGTACGGGGTAATGGATTGGGCTGGTTTGGTTGGAGTCACAACTTTTGAGGTTCAAAACGGTTCCAACCCATGCTTAGATAATAAATGTTGGAATCCTCGGTACAATTTTCTTGGTGTACACTGCTTGGCACGTCTCAGCGAGAACACGATGGCAACATTTGAGTGTTGGGCTACAATGCAGCCCAGATTCGGTAGTTTTTCTATAAACATTTCCTTTTCAGAAGATATTCACCATACTAATTTGTGAAAAATAGTGAAGCAGAAAGCAGCAACAATGCTTCGAATAATTTGATCATTATATAAATTAAATCAAGCAACCAAGATCGTGGTAGAAATATTAAATAGTCTAGATACTTTGATTATTACAAACTAAATGCAGCAACCAAATACATAGGCAACATTGTGCGGTCTACATATTTTGAATCTTTCTAACCAATGAAAAGCCACAAAGTGACACTTATTGAACTAAATTCATGTCCTTCATATATTGAAAGTGCATGTCAAAAATGTGTAAATAATCTCAATATTATTTATTTCTCTAAATCGGTGAGTAAGCATCATGGCTTCTCTATGAGATGCAACACAGTGTCATGGGCAAATTCTTCAACTTGGTGATGTTTGGCTTCATCAACAAGCAGACGATTACGTAGGCCTATAAACAAAAAACTTTTGGATTAGTGCTATATCTGAGAAATTAAATCAATGAATTATCCTAAAAGAACCTCACCTTGAAATGAATACGCCTGATTACAAATACGAATAGGACATAATACCATTTGTTTGAATTCAGTAGTGGTCACTCCACCTATCATGCATGAGCAAAAAATGTAATAACTAAAACTTTAATTAGTCAAGAGATATGAGGACATCGGTAATGCAGTACCTCTCCTTCTATTCATTTGTACATGGAGGACAGCTAAAGTGCGCAACTCTGATGCCGCTTGCCGCCATTCCCATATGTGACTCAATAGGCGTGGTTCCTTGACGTTTATTATGATGCACTTGTACCTACAAGTTACAAAATTTATTCGCATCGATCAATGATAAATTTTTTAATCTACTATCTCTCACAACTAAACAAATACCTTTCATTCATCACCACAACATGTCTCTACGGACCCATCTGGAAGTCATCCCTTTCTTGGATATCGGACACATACACAACCATATCAATGACATCTACAAACACAAATGATATGTATTGATGGAATAGTAGCATGAACAGTTACTACATGATTTTAAATATAGGCGTATGAGATATACCTGCAAAAATGGACTCATCCTAATCATATACATCCTCGATTTCCATAAAGGTACGAGGACACTGAGTAATCCAGATAGTTCTCTGTGGTGCATTAACCATAGTTTGTGGAGATAGAACGACATAGTCGTCAGCACATAAATGGAAATGTAGCACAAGCGATCAACATAAGTAGGCGCGAAGCCAACTCTCATGAAGTCATAAGCTTCTCCTAGACCAAGCAAACTGTCAAACCTCAAGGTTTGATCGCGTAGGCAATCGCCTCCATTTTAGTTCCTAGTAACAACATTGTATCCAACAGATAGATAACAATTGTCTATAGACAAAATTTTTAGACATGGTCCAAAAAGATAAGCTTTGAATGCACCTGCTCATCCACCATGAGGTTCAACAGTTTGCTTGGTCTAGGAGAAGCTTATGACTTCATGAGAGCTGGCTTTGCGCCAATCACTTGCGCTATATTTTTCGTTTATGTGTTCATTACTATGTCGTTCTATCTCCATAAACTATGGTTAATGCACCACAAAAACCTATCTGGATTGCTCAGTGTCCTCATACCTTTGTAGAAATCGAGGATGTATACGATCATGATTAGTCCATCCATTTTTGCAGGTATATCTCATACGCCTATATTTAAAATCATGTGGTTAACTGTTCATGCTCCTATTCTATCAATACCTATCGTTTGTGTTGTCATTGGTATGGTTGTGTATGAGTCCGATATCCAAGGAAGGGATGACTTCCAGATGCATCCATACAGACATGTGATGGTGATGAATGAAAGGTATTTGTTTAGTTGTGAGAGATAGTAGTAGATGAAAATTTTATCATTGGTCGATGCTCATTAATTTGGTAACTCGTATGTACAAGTGCATCATAATAAACGTCAAGGAACCACACCTATTGGGTCACATATGGGAATGGCGGCAAGCGACATCAGAGTTGAGCACTTCAGCTGCCCTCCATGTACAAATGAATAGAAGGAGAGGTACTGCATTACCGATTTCCTCATATCTATTGACTAATTAAAGTTTGAGTTATTACACTTTTTGCTCGTGCATGATTGGTGTAGTGACCTGTCAAGGGCGTCGAACCCCCGACCGGCCGGACCGCGGCTACGTAGTTCGTAGCCGTCGGCCGTCTTCTCCGGTGAGATTATTCCCCTCCACCGCAGGCTTAACAGAAAGAGAGAGAGAGAGATTAGGGATATAATTCTTGTTGCCTTCATTGTCAAACTATTACAAATATATATGGCCAATGGCCCAACCGAAATAGAGAAGGCTCTCCTTGATTCTAGGAATTTCCAAACAACTAACTAATCTGAGTTTCTATCTTTAGCCACTAGAGGATAATTCCTGCAGCGCCTGCCCAGCGCGCCCAGCATGCTCAGCCGCGCGTCGCACGTCGTGGGCGCGCCCGCGCCTGGCATATGTGCGCCCGCACATGACATCTCTCCCCGCCTCGAAGTCCAGCTCGTCCTCGAGCTGAAAGGAAGGGAACCGAGCACGAAGGTCGTCCAGATCCTCCCATGTAGCCGAAACAGGTGGTTTGCCCTGCCATTCAATGAGCACCTGGCGCACGCCCCGGGCCAGCCGAGCTCGAGTCACCCGGGCAGGAGCAGGCACCACCGCACCATGCAGGAGCGGAGGCAGCAGCGGTGGAACGACCAGTGGGGTACCGACAAACTTCTTGAGGACGTCGACGTGGAACACATCATGAAGGCGAGCACCAGGAGGAAGCTGTAGCCGCACAGCTACCTCGTTGATGAGATCCGCCACCTGGTACGGCCCGACGTATCGCAGCTTGAGCTTCCCTGTTGCCGAGCGTGGGAGGGATGCTGCTGCCGGCTGCCGAAGGCGAAGAAGAGCCCAATCGCCGACCTGGAAGGACACCGGCCTGTGGTGCTGGTCGTAGACGCGCTTCTGGACCGCTTGTGCCTGTTCCAGGCGATAGCGGATGTCGTCGAGGAAGGCAGCGTGCTCCTCCATCTCCTGGGCAACCGCTGCGACGCGGGTCTCGCCGGGCTCATAGGAGCGGATGGTCGGGGGGTCCCTGCCATAGACGACACAAAACGGAGTTTCACGGAGCGATGACTGATAGGCGGTGTTGTAGGTGTACTCCGCCCACGGCAGCCAACGGAGCCACTGCCGAGGACGGTCGCCGGTGAAGCAGCGCAAATACATGACGATGACCCGGTTGGCGGCCTCGGTCTGGCCGTCCGTCTGTGGGTGAAAGGCGGACGACATGTAGAGCTTTGTCCCAGTGAGCCGCATGAGCTCCTGCCAGAACATCGAGGTGAACACTGGATCGCGGTCTGAGACGATGGACTGCGGAACGCCATGGAGGCGAATGATGTCGGCGAAGAAGGCGTGAGCGACGGACTCGGCGGTGTAAGGGTGCGCCAGGGGAATGAAATGGCAGTACTTGCTGAAGCGATCCACGACGGAGAGGATGACCGTCTTGCCTTGCACCTTGGGCAGCGCCTCGATGAAGTCAATGCCGATGTCAGCCCACACCACCGACGGAACCGGCAGTGGCTGCAGCAGACCGGCCGGCCTGAGGTGGTCAGACTTGTACTGCTGACAGGTGATGCAGGCCTTCACAAAATCCTACACCAAACGACGCATGGTGGGAAAATGAAAATCCCGCCTGAGCCTGTGGAGGGTGCGGTGGATGCCTTCATGGCCGTCGTTGTGGACCGCGGCCAAGATCTCCTGCAGCAGCGGCGATGCCAGGGGAATGTACAGGTGGCCGTCGAAGCTGACCATGCCGTCTACCAGCGCCCATGGAGTGGTCCCGGACCTCATCATGGATGGCGACCAGAGCCGGGTCAGTGGCCTGGGCGTGGCGGAGGCGCTCTATGAAGTCAAAGCGAGGCGCCGAAATAGCCATCACCTCCCCTTCGTCATTGTCGCGACGGGAGAGGGCGTCGGCGACGACGTTGGTGGCGCCCGACCAGTACTCCACCGAGAAATCGAAACCCAGGAGCTTGCCGACCTAGTGGTGCTGAGAGATCGTGGCGAGGCGCTGATCGAGGAGGTACTTCAGGCTGTAGTGGTTGGTCTTGATGATGAAGCGCCGCCCCCAGAGATACGAGCGCCAGTGCCATACCGCCTGGATGAGGCCGATGAGCTCGCGCTCGTAGGCGGCTAGCGAGCGGTGGCGAGGCGCCACCGGCCTGCTGAAGAAGGCGACCGGGTGGCCCTCCTGGACCAGGACCGCGCCGAAGCCGAACGTCGACGCGTCGCACTCGACGGTGAACAGCTTGGCGAAGTCGGGCATGGCGAGGATGGGGGCGGACGTGACGGCGGCCTTGAGCGCTGTGAAGGCCGCGGCCGCCGCGTCGTCCTAGGAGAAACCCTCCTTCTTGAGTAGGGCCGTTAGTGGAGCAGCGATCGCCCCGAAGTTGTGGACGAACTTGCGGTAGTACCCGGCGAGGCCGAGGAAACCGCGCACAGCCCGGGGCGAACATGGAGCCGGCCAATCATGGATCGCCTGCACCTTGGCCGGGTCCATGGCCACACCCGCCACGGATATGACATGGCCGAGGTAGGCAACGAAGGAAGTACCAAAAGAGCACTTGGTGCGCTTGACGAAGAGTTGGTGTCGGCGTAGTTCCTCGAGGACGGCCCGAAGGTGACGAAGATGATCAGCCCACGACTTGCTGTAAATCAGAATATCGTCAAAAAATACCAGGATGAAGCGGCGTAGGAACGGGCAGAGCACGTCATTCATCAAAGCCTGGAATGTCACCGGGGCGTTGCACAGGCCAAACGCCATCACTAGGAACTCGTACAGGCCGTCGTGGGTGCGGAACGCCGTCTTGTGCACGTCCTCTGGGCGCATGCGCACCTGGTGGTACCCAGACCGGAGGTCCAGCTTGGTGAAGAACTTGGCACCATGGAGCTCGTCGAGTAGCTCATCGACCACCGGGTCAGCGCCCGGTAGTCGACGCAGAAGCGCCACGAACCATCAGGCTTCTTGACGAGGAGGACGGGCGACGAGAACGGGAGTCGCTGCGGCGGACGATCCCATGATCAATCATGGCGGCACACTGCCGCTGCAACTCGTCCTTGTGCGCCGTGGGGTACCGGTAAGGGCGAACGGCGACCGGCTGGGCATCGGGCTTGAGAATAATGCGGTGGTTGTGTGCACGCTTGGGGGGCAGACCGATGGGGTCCGCGAAGAGCCCCCCAAACGAGGTCAGCAGCGCCTCCAGGAGGGGACCGGCCTCTGTTGTTGCACCCTGGACCGGCATAGAGGGGCTGGCCACGCCGGTCCAAGAGACGGGGCGCCCCTGGCGTTGGAAGGACATGCGCCAACGGCCGAGGTCCCACACAATGGGTCCCAACTCGCCGAGCCACCGGGTGCCGAGGACGACGTCGTACCCGGCCAGTGGCATGACGTAGAGGTCGGCCGGGAACGACTTGCCGGCGATGAGCAGGGGCGCATCGCGGATGACGCCAGCGCAGGTGACCCGCTCGCCATTTGCGACCAAGGCTGTGAGGCGAGGCCGTTGGCGGAGGGGTAGACCGGAGCACCGTGCCGCCTCCTCCGAGATGAAGTTGTGCGTGCTGCCGGAGTCGAGTAGGGCGACGAGGGACGCGGCGCCGAGTGCCACGGTGATCTGCATGGTGCCGACCATGGGAACCCCAGCCACGGCCTGCAGAGAAAAACAGGGCGCCTCGGCGTCGTGCTCCGTGTCTCCCGCGGCGTCCGCGGCATCCTCGAGCTCCACGCCTTCAAGGAAGAAGATGCGGCGGCAAAACCTGTTATGGCCACGGGTATATTTTTCATTGCAATTAAAACAGAGCCCCAGACGGCGCCGTTTCGCCATCTCGTCCGGGGTGAGGCGCCTCTAGTTGCCCTCGCCGCGACCCTGCTGGGCGGCCACCAGAGGGGCAGGGAGAGCCAGCGGCTGGTGGGGCGCCTGGAGCGCTGGCCGGGGCGCAGGGGCGGGAAGGAGGCCGCGCGGGGGCACCCGAGGGGGAGGCTGCACCGGCCGGTCGAGCTCCATCAACTCCAGTTGGCGCGCCAGGCTCATGGCGGCCGTGAGCGTCGCCGGGTTGTGGATGCGGATGGCGTGGCTGAGCGGCGGCAGGAGTCCGCCGGTGAAGAGCTGGACACGCTGAGCCTCATCAAGACGACCCGCGCGAGGCAGGAGGGCCTGGAAGCGATTGAAGTACTCTTCCACAGTCCCGGTACGCCGGCACTCGGTGAGCTCGAACAGCGGGGCCGAGCGGATGGGAGGCCCAAACCGCAAGTTCAAGAGCTCCTTGAAGCGCCCCCACGGTGGCGTGCCCTCGTCCTCCTGGAGTTGGATGTACCAGAGTTGCGCGATGTCCTCCAAATTGTACGAAGCCATCCACACGCGCTCCTCCGCCATGGTGCGCTGTTGGCGAAAATAGGATTCGCACTTGTTGATGAAGAGCATCGGATCGGTCTTGCCGTCGAATCGGGGAAAATCCAATTTTTGGAATTTTGGGGGGCGATCAAGATCGCGCGGCCCCTCCTGGCGGCCGCCGGTGCCGCTGTCCGACGACGAGGCCGACTTCTCCTTCATAGCCGCCATGTCGGCCTTCATGGTTGTCATCTCCGTGGTGATGGATTTCAACATTGCCATCACATCGGCGATGGTGGGATCGCTCATGGCTGCTGGCTGCGGAGCGGAAGCTGTGGAGGACGGCGGCGATGGAGGAGGGCTAGGCTGGTGGGCGGCGGCTGTGGAAGAGTGGGTGGAGCGGGTGGGAGAGGACCGACGTGACCGTGATACCAGGTTGTCAAGGGCATCGAACCCCCGACCGGCCGGACCGCGGCTACGTAGTTCGTAGCCATCGGTCGTCTTCTCTGGTGAGGTTATTCCCCTCCACCGCAGGCTTAACAGAAAGAGAGAGAGATTAGGGATATAATTCTTGTTGCCTTCATTGTCAAACTTTTACAAATATATATGGCCAATGGCCCAACCAAAATAGAGAAGGCTCTCCTTGATTCTAGGAATTTCCAAACAACTAACTAATCTGAGTTTCTATCTTTAGCCACTAGAGGATAATTCCTGCAGCGCCTGCCCAGCGCGCTCAGCCGCGCGTCGCACGTCGCGGGCGCGCCCGCGCCTGGCATATGTGCGCCCGCACATGACATGACCACTACTGAATTCAACCAAATTGTATTCTGTCCTATTTGTATTTGTAATTTGTAATCAGGCGTATGCATTTTAAGGTGAGATTCTTTTGGGATAATTCATTGATTTAATTTCTCAGATATAGCACTAGTCCAAAAGTTTTTTGTTTGTAGGCCTATGTAATCGTCTGCTTGTTGATGAAGCCGACTGTCACCAAGTTGAAGAATTTGCCCATGACACTGTGTTGCATCTCATGGAGAAGCCATGATGCCTACTCACCGATTTAGAGAAATATATAATATTGAGATTATTTACACGCTTTTGACTTGCACTTTCAATATATGATGGACAGGAATTTAGTTCAATGAGAGTCATTTTGTGCCTTTTCATTTGTTAGAAAGATTCAAAATATGTAGACTACGCAATGTTTCCCTATGTATTTGGTTGCTCCATTTAGTTTGTAATAATCAAAGTATGCAGACTATTTAATATTTCTACCACAAGCTTGGTTGCTTGATTTAATTTATATAATGATCAAATTATTCGAAGCAATATTGCTATTTTCTGCTTCACTATTTTTCACAAATTAGTATGGTGAATATCTTCTGAAAAGAAAATGTTTATAGAAAAACTGCCGAATCTGGGCTGCATTCTGGCCCAACACTCAAATGCTGCCATCGAGTTCACAGTTATTGTCGCCATTATCTTCTTCTTCACTACTACAAAGGAACACTCAAAACAATCCTAGTTACACCCGAGAAATTATCACCCGCTGAGACATCCCAACCAATGTACACCAGGAAAATTGTACCTAGCATTCCAACATTTATTATCTAAATATTATATATGGTAACCTTTTTCCTAAAAAATGTGTATATCTATATGCCTCCTATGCTAACAGATAAATATCTATAATTTATAGTGTGACATGATAGTTGTCGATATATGACGCTAAGTCTTGGTTCCGCATGCAATCAAATTGTGAACTATTGGCCTTGACAAAACTATCATCCTTGGAAGTATGCTCAGAGTCAACCATAAAAACAGTAAGTAATTGATTCATCTCAATCTCTAATACAGCAAATTGATTATTATTATTATTATATATATATATAACTGAGATATACAAACGGTCTACAAACTGGCCATGCACTTAGTGTTTGCAAACGTCGGGTTATACAACTATAGTATTCAATCCACATCATCGTGCAATGAAGGAAAACTTCAGGGTGACTATATCAAACACAAGATCTACACACAAACAGAAGTAATCTTGTAATCTATATATTTTTTGAAAGATAATGTTTACTAAAACATTTCATATCAAAGATTGAAAGCATAAGTCATCCGACAGACGTTGGTCATGGGGGCAATGGATGTCACATTCATCAATAGATTCAATGAAAGGCGGTGGAGGTACTTGGCAACTGTGGTCTAATAATTATGTGACGACATTAGACAAATTGATTATTTATAATATAATCTTAGGTTTACTCTACTTTGCACGGTGCTACTCTACTTTGCACGACTTGTTGTATATTTGCAATGTGATGTGATATTTATTATTTCAACTGTGTCTCATTGCTTGCAATGTGATATCTACTGCAATGAGCTACATGTTTTTATATTGATATATTAATTTTGGTCTTTATGTCCACGCATATTAATGTACACAATATATCTAGTGCACTAAAATCCAAGAAGGATAAATCCGATTGGACTCTGATAGCCTAAGTCCAATTTTGTATAGGCCTATGAAAAAAAGCAAATATGAAAAGTCATATGTACTTTCCACCAGCAACATGGCAATGTGCAAAGAAGCTTTAATAATGTCCTAGGTTTTAAATTATATAAACTCCATTAGTGATACTGCTACCTTAAGTCAGGTTTCATGTCAAACTATATATGTTGGACTAAGCATGGAGAAAGCGGGGTCATGATGGAAGAAGGTGAATGAGAAGATTTAGACATTGATGACATTATTGCTCAGTATGGTGCCTTTGATGATACTACAATGGGGGGGGGAGATGAAGAAGAGGTAGCGGTAGAAGATGATCTCGGTGATGCTCTTGGCGATGCCATTCGTGATGCACAACAAGAATGGGAAAGTGAAAAAGAGAAAGTTAAGTTCGAGCGCATGCTTGAGGATCATAGGAAGTTGCTATACCCGACGGCCGAAGAGGGGCAAAAAAAGTTGGGTACAACACTAGAATTGCTACAGTGGAAGGCAAAGAATGGTATATCCGACAAGGCATTTGGGAATTTATTGAACCTCATAAAGAAGATGCTTCCGAAGCCAAATGAATTGCCCACCACTACGTACGAAGCAAAAAAGGTTGTCTGCCCATTGGGATTAAAAATCCAGAAGATACATGCATGTCCTAATGACTGCATCCTCTACCATGGCAATGAATACGAGAATTTGGATGAATGCCTAGTATGTAACGCATCGCGGTATAAGATCAGGCGCGACGATCCTGGTGATGTCGAGGGTGAACAACGTCCTAGAAAGAAAATCCCTGCCAAGGTTATGTGGTATGCTCCTATAATACCACGCTTAAAATGTTTGTTCAGAAATAAAGACCACGCAAAGTTGTTGCGGTGGTATAAAGAAGACCGTAAGGTAGACAATATGCTGAGACACCCCGCTGATGGGTCCCAGTGGAGAGCGATAGACAAGGAATTTCCAGAGTTTGCAAATGAGGCTAGAAACTTAAGGTTCGCCTTAAGTACAGATGGTATGAATCCTTTTGGAGAGCAGAGCACTAGTCATAGCACTTGGCTAGTTACTCTATGTATCTACAACCTTCCTCCATGGTTATGCATGAAGCGGAAGTTCATTATGATGCCGATCCTCATCCAAGGTCCGAGGCAACCTGGCAACGATATTGATGTCTATCTGAAGCCATTAGTTGAAGAACTTCTAGTTTTATGGAACAAACCAGGTGTACGTGTCTGGGATGAGTACAAACAAAAACACTTTGACCTACGAGCAATATTGTTCGTAACAATCAATGATTGGCCTGCTTTAAGTAATCTTTCAGGTCAGACAAACAAAGGATATAATGCATGCACACATTGTTTTGATGACCTTGACAGTATATATTTGAAAAGATGTTGAAAGGTCGTGTACCTTGGCCATCGTCGATTCCTTCCTTTGAATCACCAAGTAAGAAAGAAAGGGAAGCATTTTAAAGGTAAGCCAGACCACTGGAAGAAGCCTCATAACCGAACCGGGGAAGATGTACTCGCAATGGTCAAGGATGTGAAAGTAGTATTTGGAAAGGGACAAGACAGTGAACCTGTTCCCAAAGATGCTAAGGAACACGCACCCATATGGAAGAAGTTCATCTTTTGGGAGCTACCCTATTGGCAAGTCCTAGAGGTCCGCAACGCAATCGACGTGATGCACCTGACAAAGAATCTTTGTGTGAACCTGTTAGGATTCATGGGTGTGTACGGGAAGCCAAATGTTTCACTTGAAGCACGCCAGGACTTGCAGGGCATGAAAGAACGAGACAACCTTCATCCAGAGAAGACAGATGATGGACGTCATTACTTAAGTCCTGCTAGCTACACGCTTAGCAAAGAAGAGAGGGACAGCATGTTCGAATGTCTAAGTAGCATCAAGGTCCCATCGGGATTCTCCTCCAATATAAAGGGTATAATAAATGTGCCAGATAAGAAATTCCTAAAGGGTATATAAAGGACATAGTTTTAGAAAGTCTATATGAGATTCAAGAAGTTGTGACTAGTGTTTGATAAAAATTTCTCAAATGGAAAAATGAGCTATAACAATTGTAGATCTTGCTGAGATGATCAAACTTGGTATTCAGAGTTTTTTCATCTGAGGTCATTTAGTGTCTCATTTGAGCAAGTTTGACCAAGTCAAATTTGGTCAAATAAAAAAACAACACTTTAACTCTAGTATTATGAACTCTAAATGACTTCAAATTGAAAAGTTTTGAATACCAAGTTTGTTAAACTCAAAAAGATCTACAATTGTTGTTTTGGTCAACTTTCCATTTGAGAAAGTTTGGACAATTCAAATTTATGATTTTTAAATTTCGACGCCTACAAACTAGTTTTCGGAACCCTAGATTGTCTCAAATTGAAAAGTTTTGAATACCGAGGTTGTTAAGCTCATCAATATATACAATCCTTATATAGGCCATTTTTTCATTTGAAAAAGTTGTAGAACAAAAAATACTATATTTTCTTTATTTTTATAAGTTCAACAAAAAATTCCTGTCAATTTTGGTCAAAAACCGAGAAAAAATTGAAACATTGACGTTACAATAATGTGATAATAAATTTCCTATCGAATAATATTAGTTTTATTAATTTTAAGTTACAAATATATTTTTGCATTAACAAAATACTTAGTATTAGTAACATTTATATTCTATATTCATAAAAGAAATTAAAAACTTTAGGTTACAAAATTTTCCTATTTACAATAAATAATTAGTTAATCAATAGTATTTTTTAAAATAAATATTGCAAAGTATTGAAGTTGCTATGGAATTAATTGATTAACCTAGTATTAAACAAAATTAAAATCCCAGGCCTTTCCAATTACGTTGGCGGGTTGCCAAAATTTTTAGGCCTTCAGTCCCGGCCCAGACCAAGAACCGGGAGTAAAGGGTGGGCGGCAATTTCGGTGCCCGCCAAAAAAAATACCTTTAGTCTCGGCTGGTAACACCAGCCGGGACTAAAGGACATTTAGTCCCGGCTGGTAAGATCAACCGGGACTAAAGGGTTGGACCTTTAGTCCCGGTTGGTCTTACCAGCCGGGACTAAATGTCCTTTAGTCCCGGTTGGTGTTACCAGCAGGGACTAAAGGATCCCGGCCTATATATATCGAACGTCTGTTCTGTTCATCTTCGATCTTGCCTCCGTCGCTTAGCCCCGCCCGGCCGCGCCATCCACCGTCGTCGAGCTCGTCTCTGCCGCGCGACCGTCGTCGTCTACCCCCGCCCGGCCGCGCCATTCTCCCGGCCCGCATCGCCGCATCCCGTCTCCACCGCCGCACCCGACCCCACCCTCTGTCGCTGACGCTTCCCGCGCGCCCACCGTACGGCCTCCGTCGAACTCGATCTTGATCTGCTGCTCTCGATTGGCCATGTTTTTTAGATTTTTTTTACAAAGTCTCGGCTGTATGTTAGATTAAAATGTATTAAATTTTAATTAGTAGTTTATTGTTAGTTTTTTAGTTATTTTTTAGGTAGTTTTTGATATATTAGATTTAAATGTATTAAAATTTAATTATTATTTTATTTAGATAGTTTTTTAGATAGTTTTTTATTATAGTTTTTGATATATGTTAGATTAAAATGTATTATCTATTACTAGTTTATCTAATTTCGTGTTAGATTTATTTAATTAGATTTAGTAATTATATATTCTATCTCTCTATATATATTATATCTAGAGAGAGATTCTATATGTATACATATGTACTTAATTATTTCTATATGTATATATACATGTACTTATTTTCATGTGTTGAGAGAGAGAGAAAATTGTATCTAGAGAGACATTCTATGTGTATCACATGCATATCTAGAGATATAGACATATGCACTTATTTCTATGTGTTGAGAGAGAGAGAAAATATATTGTATCATTCTATATGTATATATATACATGTACTTATTTCCATGTTTTTGGATCGAAAGTGTTTTTAATTCGATTCCAAAGCCTATACCTTATTATTGTTTATCCTTATGAAATATTATGTGTTATTATATTTAATTGGATTTAGTAATTATATATGTGTTATCACATGTACTTATGTTATGTACCATAGTAATTCTATCTATGTGTTATCTTGAAGATACAAATGGCTGCTTCGGATGATAACTTGAGTGATGACATAATGGCGGATATTATCAACGCCGGCAACAATGTGGATGTAGATGACACGAGTCAGTACTTTGCTGATTATGAGGATATCCTGAATATGCCGATGGTTGAAGATCAATAAATTGTCGCGCAAGAAAATACTGCGCGAGGTATATTCGATTATCTATCATCTCTTATAGATGCATGCGTACGTATATTTGTTAATCATTGTGTTTCTACTCATGTAGCCGGTCTCTGGATCTACATCAACCACCGACAAAAGTAGGAAAGTCCGAGGGCCAAAAAAGCCATTAGAGGGCCGTTTCATAATATCAGAATTCGACACTGATACCGGCAAACCATTGGGACCACATGCTCAGACATATGTCAATCAATGTGGGTTCATTGTAAGGGATAGGATCCCAGTTAGTGCTCATGAATGGAAGCAGAAGATATCCGCTCCTAATGTTAGTTTTGTATCTAATCATGACAAGAACCTAGCTTGGAGAAATATCACTCAGCATTTCACATTACAAGCAGATGATGCTTTGAAGGAGCTAGTGAGGGATTGGACAATGAAGAAGATGGCAACATTGTTCTAGAGTTGGAAGAAGACATTGTATAAAAAGTTTATCTTGAAGAATGCTACGCCGAATTTCAATGCTAAGGCGTTTGTCAAGTTGGAGTCCCATTGGGATGCCTTCGTAGAATACAAGACATCTCAAGACAGTGAGGAACGTGTGATGAGAAATCGGCAGAATGCCCGATAGAAGCAATACCATCATCGCATGGGATCATGTGGTTATAAGAGTGCTATTCCCAAGTGGCAGAACCTAGAAGCAGAGATTACTGCCAAGGGAATCATACCTGAAACAATAGAGAAGAACTGGCCTCAACGCGTGAAGAATTGGTTCTACGCTCATGGGGGAAGCCTAGACCCAGACACTGGCAAGCTAATTTTCAGCCAAAAAATTGAGAGAGCAACACAGAGACTAGCTCGTGCTAGGGAAGAAGCTGATAGTGGTGTTTTCAAACCCAACAGAGAGAAGGATGAATTGACATATGCCCTAGAGAATCCCGAACATGGTGGTCGAATAAGAGGCTATGGGGTGGTTTCGTGGCTACACGCATTCCCAGCAGACAAGGATACCTACAGAAGCCGCCAGAGAAAGAAGGATGAGGAGGCAGAACGAATTCGTGCATTGGAGCAATTTGTTGATGAGTCACGACAAGCATTGCTTGAATCACATGAACGAGAAAAATCTCTTGAAGCAAGAATGTAGGAGGAGATCAAGAGGCAAGTGCAGCTAGCAATGAGTCAAATGCAATCGCAATCAACGCCGGGAGTCATCATTAGCCCCGTTGGTCAGATGAAAAGCAGTTGTGCTTCTACGAAGCTGCCAGTTATTCAAGACGACGCTAGGTTGCGCTTCCCTGTTTATGACATTACCGAGCCTCTAACAACATGTGAGCTGCACATTCTAGATGGTAATAATGCATCAATCATGGTGGCTATCGGGGTTGTATCTCCAATAGACCGAACGAAGACACCAAGAATCCATGGGTCAGTTATTCAACCTGGATATGCTAGCGTCTCGGTCGATAGAGTGCTCAAAGGTTACAGCAATGTTTCTCTTGACATTGAAGGCGGTGATGGGGAGAAGACACTAGGAGAAGCAGAGAAGACATTTATTCAATGGCGCAAACGCTTCATCATCATTCCTGGGGCGCCACCGCTTCCCCTACCTCACCCTAGGTACGAATGAAAGTGAATAAAATATTATTTTCCATTAATTTTCTATTGGCTTCAAAAATAATTGACACACAACTTGTTTTTGTAGCAGGGTCTCCCCCCAGCCTAGCCTAATCATTCATTCCCCATCTCATCACAGCATCGCGGGGGGCGAGACGACTTCATCCCCACGGCGATCGCCAACTCCTACACCGGCCCCATCGCCTCCACAACGATCTCCAACTCCTACACCGGCCCCACTGCCTCCACAACGATCTCTAACGCCTCCACGCCGGTCTCCACCAACACCGGCCACATCGCCTCCACGCCGGCCTCCAACACCGCCCCCACCCCCTCCACAGCGATGCACTACAAAGACGTCTAAGGTCCCGGCAGCAAAGAAGACCCTAAGAAAAAGAGTTATTTCTCAAAAAATACTTCCTGAAAAGACTGATGAGCAAATAGCAGTTGAAGAAGACAAAAAAGTGAAAGATTTTTTTATAGATACCAAAAACAAGAGTCAAGCGAAGCTTAAGGAGAAGCCGTACTTTTACCTACCACGAGAGGTGCTAAGGCAGAAGGTCGATGCTCACAAGAAAAAGATGATTGAACTTCGTAAGCCTTCGCCACTATCAGACTATGACCGCTCCCTCGTGAAGTCACATGATGCAGATAAGAAAAGGAAAAGAGCATCAGGGAAGGATGTCCCATAGCTCGGACAACAGAAGCAACCAATGCAAAATCTTGTTGTTGCTAATGAATATGGTTCCAACATAGAAGTCTATCGACTAGACAACTCTGGAGAAGTGTCGGTTCAAGCCCTTAATGCTTTTTTTGAAGATACTAGTTTAACCTTGGATCAATTGAAGGGCAAAGCTCCAATCCAGAACCTAGAAGTTGATACCTGGAAGACTTATAAATATGGCAAAAGTTTGTACAACCCTGCGGCTCTGAATGAATTGGGTACGCAAATGTACTTGCTCAACAAGTGGTACATGCAGGCGTGTGGCAAGGGTGAGCAGTGGATCTTTGTCAGATTTAGAGACCATCATTACTTCCGTGGCGATGACATCTTGCATATTAGTTTCGAAGAATTGCATCAACTATACCACATGGACGCTCTGGACAAATCAATCATTAGCTCCTTTTGTTTGTAAGTGATTCTTACTTTTATTTAATAAACTCACTTCCACGCGTATGTGTATATAATTATCCTCACATGTAACTTATATTTATATACAGATTCCAGATGTCAGAGCTCCAAAGAATACAAGACACCAGTGTTGGCTTCATTGATCCTTATATCGTATTCAAAACCGGTATTATTGTCAAGGAGCGGTGGGTATCTGAAGCACAGGAGAATATCATGATGTTCTTCGTGAAGCAGCACGACAAGACAACAATACTTTTCCCGTACAACTTTGAGTAAGTGTTAATAATAATGTAGTCTACACATTTTATGTAATATCAATACAACTTATACGCATGTACGTGTGTATAAACCAATGCAGGTTTCACTGGATACTCATTGTCATTGAGTTAAACTCAAGTCGGTTAGTAATCTTTGACTCGTTGAGAAAAGAGCGGGCACTATACCAAGATATGATAGACATTATCCAGGGGTAATTTCGATCTCTCGCGCACAACTATTATTGAATAGACTTTACCATAATTTATTAACGATCGTATATTATTGGTCACACAGGGTTTGGAAAGAGTTTATTCGACAACATCGTAAGGATTGCAAGGCACCACTTAATGTAGTTGAAATACCAGTAAGTTGTACTATATACATTTTCCCACGTGTTTAATTACTATATCGTACTTCAATTTACGTGTGAGATGATGAGAATAATCTTCTTCTCGTACAGTGATATTTGCGGCAGGAACCAGGTAATAACTTGTGTGGATACTACGTTTGTGAATTTATCACTGCGCACATAAGAAGAACTCCTAAAGATGTCCTCAGAGTACGTATATATCAATTTTTTATTTATTTTTAAATGAATATATATATATATATATGTATTAATACTTTTCCTTTTATTTCAAATGCAAGACTGAATGGTTGAAATGAAGGGTCATGCAAAAAGACCATCTGAAAGCAGTTCAAAAGTCAATAGCAGGATATCTTCTAGAAAAAGTGCTAAATCACAACGGCGAGTTCTACTTTGATCCTAAGGAATAAATGATGTAAATTAAATGTTTATTTATATCGTTATTTTCGAGAACAAGATTATGAAAGTGTTGTATATATACATATATATATCTATAATATATATAGGTTCATACTTTATTCGAATATAATAATGCTCGAGATGAGAATTAGATGTAATTATATGCGTGTGTGTATTTATATTAGCAGCGTAGAATACGTACATAAAAACATATTATATATTAAACAAATACGTGTAACTGAACTGAAAACAAATTAAACAAAAAAAAAAGAAAAAGAAAAAGGAACCTTTAGTCCCGGTTGGGGTTACCAACCGGGACTAAAGGGTGCGGCCACGTTTGCTCGGCTGGAGGGCCTTTAGTCCCGGTTGGTAACACCAACTGGGACTAAGTCCCTCTTTAGTCCCGGCTCGACCTTTAGTCCCAGGATCGTTGTCCCGGCGCGGTAACCGGGACTAAAGGCCATTACCGCCCGGGACAACAAGTCCATTCTGTAGTAGTGATATGAAGTTATCACTAAATTTTGTCAGTAACAAAACAGTGCAGTTCAATAATAGCTCATCCCAAGTCGAGAAAGCTGTATACTATAGAGATGACAAACAACAAATTCAGGGACAATTTCCATGTGCAAAACCCACCTATGTTACAGGCTAAGTAAAGGCAACAGATATGGTCAACTAAACCACACAAGTACCTAAGGCACGGAGATTTCAATGTTCTAAAATGTGCCCTTAGTGATAACCACTAACTTATGCACCAAGATGAATTACTGATGGAACTAGGTACTGTTCACGTGCAAGGTGGGAATAATATAAAAAACTGTAACATGTAGGATGCATATATTAGAGCTAGTAACATACCATTCAAGAATGCATTGGAGATGGAACTCATGTTTGCAGCCAGTCAACTAGAAAACAAAGCAAGAGAAAGATTTGGTTACAGAAATAACCCCTATATGCAAAATAGCTCAACTAACAAAATGGCAACTTACCGCAGAAGGGTCACTCTCACAGAAAGCCTCAAGGCAAATGCTGCATGCATCATCACATGCGTCCTGAATGCCACCCTCCACAGAGGCTGCAGCAGATGTCAAACTCTCCATCTTAGCTTTCTCATCAGTTTCAGATGCCATTGCAATGGAATCACAGCCCTGAAACCAAACAGGAAAAAAAGGAGTTCAGAATCAAGAATTTAATTCTCCATAGCAAAAATATTGAGCTGCTGAATTGAGAGGAAAGACAAATATGTTCAGCTATGTATTAGTATTTATTACAAGATCACATTCCTAACAGTATTCAGAAAGTTTTGACATATGGAAGTTATCTTAGACATCTTTTATTGAACAGTCCAGCCGAGACACTAATCACACTAGACGAGGGAACACGATACTAGGAAAATTATCAATATAAAACAACACTCGGTAGGAAAACAACAAGATCCACTTTGCAGGATAGGAGCATCTTATATTTCATTTTACATTCTAATCCAACAAGTTCTACATAATAACATCAACAAAGCCTTGACATATTTATGCAAGCTCTAGAAAAGCATTAGCAACCTCTCAAAAATGCACAACTTTTTAGTAAATCACAATCTAATCATTGGAGCAGCACAAAAACAGAAGGAAAAGTTAATGGCACACAGAATTATCTGTCTCAGCCAAGACATGGGCTCAGCATAAGTACTCCATAAAACTAGTAGACACATGAAAACTAATTTCAGAAATCAAAACTTTAGGTGCAAAACAAAAGATCACTGATTGTCACTGGTACTGATATCTCCCTTGCTATCAAATCATTAGACCTTCCACAAATTGGAACAAATGCATCTCAAGTTTCAAGGTGTAACAGGCAATAGAAGAATAGCGACACCAACTTCAATTTCCCGGTATGCATATTTGTGAATTTTGCCGAACACATCAGGGCTCTATTCCATACATCACACTCTCCTTAAAACACCCCCAAGCATAGAGTCACACTCCTAACCACACGTATCACTTAAAAGTGAGTCCATTTCTGATCATGTAGCAATACCCAGTTACAGCGGTACAGCCACGGCACACTCTAGTGCCAAGGCCCATTTCTGGATCAGCAACGGGCTAAGTGAGCCAGACTTGACACAGCGGAATACTCCACATTCTCTCACCTCGGTCAAACTGGACTCAAAACCCCAAGACATCAACTGACAAATTTCTTCAGCACAAAACATCCTCAATCCCACAGAGGTCCTCACCCAAATCCCCGTCTTCAGTATGGCCAAATGGCGAAACCAATGAATCCCCCATAAAAAAGGTTTTCCCCAAAGCAGAAGAGGAACACCAAAAAAAAGGCTACCGTATGGAGCTAATCTCCGAAATCACTCTAAATTCCCGTGTCCAGAACCCCAAATTCCCACCACACAACATGGCTGCCTAAGCCTTCTGCGCCTCTTCCTTTGGAACATGAAGTAATCCATTTTCCTACAATCACTAGATATGGGATAAGGTAGCACCGACCAGTCATGCTACATACCTACTATTGTAACCGCATTTCTAATACTCAATCACCAACACAGAAACCATGACAAAACAAACAAAAAGTAATACTACGTTTTGCTTCCTTGCATCTAACAATAGCAAGAGGAGGCCAACCCTTGCACCTAACAATAGCAAGAAGATGGCACTTGCTATTTCACAGAAAGGAAGCGTATTCTAACAGCTAAAATGAGCACCTCCCAGTCTAATCTCTCTTACTCAAATTCATGACAACAATCGATGCTTACAACGTATAGCTAAGTAAAGACCTAACAGTAACAGTAAGTTTTGCTCGATTCTAAGTGGCACAGATCAATCCTTCCAACCAAATGAAACTGGTGTGTGACCAGTTGAAAGGGGAGACTAGTCTAACAGCAAAAATGAGGACCTACCAGCCTAAGCTCGTTTCTAAGAAACAAAATCATGACCGCAGATGCTTATACAACGTATATATAGCTAACAAAAGAACTAACAGTAGGTTCTGTATGATTCTAAGTGGCACAGAGCAATCCTTGCAACCAAAATGAAACTAGTTGCGTGCATAGTTTAGGTTACCGTTTCGGCCAAAAATATCGGTGCTCAGCGGTAAAAACGAAAATCGGGATTTTCGGTGATTTTCGGATTTTTCGGGTGCAAAAAATGCTCAAACTGATTTTTGAAGAAATAAGAAAATTTGGCCGAAAATCGGCAAAAAAGAAAGTCCAAAATTAAGCAAAATCATAGAACAAAGTAGTTTTTCCAAATCTAGATAGCAAATGATCTAACAGTGCACTTAAACAGTTCATATAGAGATACAACAAATCATAGTCTAAAATTAAGCAAAATCATAGAATTAAATAGTTTTTCCACTTAATAATCAGTCCACTTAAATAGTCCAAAGTAAATCTAACAGTCCACTTCACAGTTCCATACAGAGATACAACAAATCATAAGAAAAATAGTCTCTCTCGATGGTGAAGCATAACTCTGTGGTGAAGGCTCCAGTTTACTACTTGCAACCTGCACACGAGCAAAACTTAGAAATAGATTAAACAAAACAATTTAACAAATGTACGGTGAAACAACTCCACCTAGAGAATAAATATCCTTGGTTTTGTTTCGACACGCCCTCCTCGGTCTACAATCAATTCCCTCCCCTACAAAATAATAATAAGCATGCAAAAATACTTGGAAATATTTCACTATGCTAACAGACAAAAATGGACACAACAATGATTTAGAACCTGCTAGCGCGGTTTCATCATCACCATGCGTTTCTGGAGCAGGACATGGATTGGAAATCCTCTCTTCTTTCAGCCCTTGCTGCTTCTTAGAGGAAGGGACCTTATCTTCATCTATCAGAAAGCACAATTAGTCAATCAAATATGTTAATATGCAGATTTCCAGAAATATCAAAATACTTCTACCTAAAGAACACTAAGGCTAACCTTCTCCGTCTCCATCAGTTTCTCCTTCGTCATCATCCCCATTATCGCTATCATCCCATGTTCCAATATCATCACTCTCACTCTCGTTTTCATCAAACTCATCATCCCCATCCTCACTTGCCCCCTTCTTTCTTTTATCATGCACTAGTCCAGCTTTCCCTCGCTCTCTCGTTCCAAGAAGACTCTTTTCATGCACTAGTCCATAAGATTGTTCAGCTTTTTGATCAACAACAGAATCTGGTTCATTTAGCCACTCTGTAATTGGATTGGTATGATCAAAAAGTGCACAATCTATCATATCTTGAATAGGATCTGCAAACTTTTCCTTCTCAAGTTGATCATTAGCTTCAAGATGTTGCACACGTAGCTTCAGGTTATGATTCACATAGACCAACTTATGAAGTTTAATGTAGCACAGTTTGTTTCTCAGTTTGGTTTGGACCAGTGAGAATCTACTCCAGTTTCGTTCACAGCCACTTGTAGAAATGCACTGTGACACAATCCTCAATGCATATTTTTGCAATTCTTTGGTGTCTCCTCCATAAAGAGACCACCAAGTGGCTGCAGGAAAACCAAATTCAATTATAAGTATGCATATTCACTCCTTTATTAACAATCTGCAGTTGTTTAAGTCAGATGTGCGCAATTATATATAAAGAACATTTCATAATAAATATTAAAACAGATAAAGATCTATATAGTTTTACTGGTTATCACCAACAAGATGTGATAATGGAGAAGATGGAACAGAACCTCCAAACAGCAGAATCAGAATAGTACAAAGCCATTTCTATAATACGAAGTTAACTTTTGACTACGAATATACTATATGCAGCCCAATAATTAATGAGGCACAAGCAGATAAGCACTAAATTAAGTTAAAAAAGGTAGCACAACATACTTGGAGTTACATTAGGAGAAATAGCAGCCAATCGAGCTGTTGTAGTACCAAATATTCCTTTGTTCGCTTTGTAATCCTGGAACTCAGATAAAGCCTGAACTGCGCTTTCAGGGGAATCAGCAATCCTTTCGATTACAATTGCTAGCTCCTTCAAATAGTCAGGATTTGAAGTGGTGCTAAACTTGTAGTGACCTTGAGGGTTTAGCACGGCAGCTACATGGACAAGAAGATTTCATATAAGAATGAATCACTGCAGTAAAATGAGCAAGATAACAGAGAGATAGGTATATAGAAAGCAACTCAGTACCTGCAAGCATTAGGGTTTTCTGGCACATACTTTTGACCCTACTATCTAGTAGTGCCAAGATATTCTTCAGGTCTTTATGCCCCTCCATGTAAACTTGCAACATATCCCTACAAATTATCACCAGTGGTATGAACCCCGAGACAGTACCAATCTTCTGTGAATCTGCATAACGCAACAGACTATAGATTGGCGAAACCAGCTCTAGCACAAACTTGATGTTGTCCCACCATTGCCTACATGACAAACATTCGTCTGCATAGATGTACTCGGCATCTCCATTGTAGCAGCTGTTAGCCCATTCCTCTGACGCCATCCATTGTCGGAACTTATCCTTTCTATCCCAAAAGCTTTGGAGGAATATAAAGACAGTTCCAAATCTGGTGGCATTCCACCTATACAGCTCACCACCAATGTTGCGCTTCATTTCAGCACGTAGATTGTTATGGTTGTAGAAGAACTTGCATATTCTTTGGGCACTAGATATAACCCTCTCAACATCTGTAAATTTCCCTATGCTCTTGAGTAGGAGGTTAATGGTGTGTGCAGCACACGGCTGCCAAAAAATCTTTGGAAACTCTCTAGTGACTTGTGCACACGCCTTCTTGTAGTTTGATCCATTATCGGTTACAATTTGCATAACTCTATCAATTCCAATATCATCTACAATAACCTTTCTGATGCAATCATATAGGAAACTTGCATTCTGAGTTTCTCCAGTGGCATTGATTGTTCTATGAAAGAACAATTTCTCATTGCAGTATATCATGAAATTGATGATGCTCTCACCATTTTGTCCAGTCCATGAATCGCACATAAGAGTAACCTTGTACTGATCCCAATCCATCTGGCATTGTTTCATATCATGCTCTAATTCTTCGAAATTGCTCTGCAATTCAAAAGAAAAATTAGAAACAAACAATGTAGCTCTGAAATTAGAAACAAACATGTGAACAGTAAGCAACATGTGAAAGTTCATTATGTACCTCCAAGTAGGAACCATCAATACTTTCTCCTGTTGGGCATGGAACCCCTTCACCAAGCTGCTGAGTCAGCTTAAATGCAGCCCGAAAATAAGGACAATTTGCCTTCCTCCCGGCCACACTATTTGCTTGAAAAAACTTGGACCATGCTCTACCTAGTTTATCCTTGAGGTCGGGATTTAAGGCGACATTAATTCTTGGTTGCACAGGAGCTCTACTGCATGCTAGGTCTATGTCAAACCCCACTCGTCTCTTGGATGCAGACTGCTTCTGAAACATGGTGTCAATTCTTCTCTGGCTGCCACCGCCAGATCTTGAGCAGGTAGCCACATTCCTTATGTTGGTTTCATGAATTGATCTTTTCAGTACAAACTGCAACTGCCCTTCCTCATCATTAGGAATATCATCACCATAATCATTGATTGTAACAACGTCTTCTACTCCAACAGACCGTGCAATTTCATCATCGATTCTTTTCTTTCTAGCCTTGTTCACCGCCCTTGCTCTCTTCCCTTCTGTTCTGCTTTCCTCCATACACTTCCGCACATCCTTTGGCACCTTCTGGCACGCTTCCACATTCCCAATGATCCCCGCCAAGTGTTCTTTGAACTGGGTTGCACCTCCACCTGAGAATGCTCTATTGCAGTAGTGGCATTTGAATCCAGATCCAAATGGTATACCATGGGTCCATACACTATCAATGGCTGCGCAAAATAACAGTTCTAAATTAGCTAAGTGACTAAATCTAAGCCTATAAGCATATCTCAGATGTATGACTACCACAAGGACATGGTGAGTAACTAGTGGATTCAATAAATGAGAGAAGCAAGCACAAAATAGTACAAGTGCAAACCCATTTTCATGTATGACTACCACATGGACATATGTTGTCGACAATTGTTTGCATTAGTTACTTCTTTCCAGCCGATACACAACGCTCATCTTTAACTTGGTTGTTGCTGCTCGATACTCATGTTTGACACAAGTATTAATGATGTACAGACAAAACTATGCAGATTAATGCTTTGCTCAAACTAAAAGGCTGACCAAGAGAACAATTTATCTAAAACATAAAAACAACAACTAAATTCTCATGGATCATGTAAATATCCCATAGTTAATGTTGTACAAGGTTCAGTTGCATTCAAGTACTAATCTACTCAGAATGAGACATCCTTGATAGAAAAATATAGGCTTTGTGCATATGAAATTGCAAGATCGAAAAACAATTGTACAGATCACCTGTCGAAGCATTCCTCTTGCCTACAGCAGCTTTCTTGGTGGCTCCTCCTGCTGCACCGTCAGCATCGGCTCCTTTCCCGCGAGCATCGACAGGGAGTCTTCCCCTCGTGTCATCCATGTACCTGCACGCAGTAAGTAGTCTGATTCAGTGCGTTGACAAGAGAAGCCACGCATCGATGTGGCCGTCCTGGTACAAGAACCTGATGGCGAGGTCGCCCGGGGCAGGGGCTGGCTGGGGCCGGGGGCGAGGTCGCCCAGGGGCTGGGGCTGGGGTAGAGGCAGGTGCCAGGCGGCGGCGGCGGCGGGCGGCTGAGAGCCTGAGAGTCGAGGAGAGAGAAATGAATTTGAGAACAGCTAGGGTTTCAGCTCAGGTATTATATAGTTGGGAAGGAATTACTGGGCCAGTCCGACTGTGATGGGCTAAAAAAAATTCAAAACAGGCCGAAATGTTTTCACCGGTTTGGGCCTTTACCGGACCAGGCCGATAGAAACGAATTTCGCCGAAATTCGTGAATTTCAGGCCGAAATTCTGAACCATGGTTGCGTGACGAATTGAAATGAAAGGATATGGGATAAGGTAGCACCGACCAGTTCCTACCGAGGACCTCCTCGGCGCGGTAGCCCGTGGCTTCCTCGAAGCCGCGGTTGACGTAGATGATGGGGCAGTCGGGCTCGAGCGCATCGGTGACGACGAGCCCGCACGGCCCGGACGCGCGCAGCATGCCTTCAATCGCGAACGTGAACATCCCACCAGCTCCCCCGGCGTCGCCACCTCCACTCTCGCCTCCCCGCTCCTCCCCCTCCTCCTCCTGCTCCTCCTCGCCGGCGCCGACGCTGCCGGCGCCGTCGGACTCGCTGTCCCACTCCATGGCGGTGCCGCTGAGGATGGCGGAACCCTAGCTCCGGATCCGGGCTCCCCACCGCGACGCGGTCAGCCCATGGATGCCACGTGCGCGAGGCGTGGCGCGGGTGGCCTAGGGTTTGGTTGGCCTGGCCTAGCTCTGGAGTATGGATTGGGTTTTGGGCGGAGGCTGAAGGGCGGAAGCAGCCGCGAGCGGAATGGACGGAGGTCGTGGGTTCGGGCTTGCCTTGGAATTGGGAGGAAGCCTCGCTGTCTCGAGATCAAGCTGGTCGTGCGTCTGTCTGCTGACGCTGGCCGTAGTATTCGCTCGTACTTGTACTTTTTTTTTTGAAACATGTCATACTTATTTTCTTCCCAAACATTATTAAGGTAGATGTCACCAATGCTTATTGTGTTTATTATGGGTGCCAGGTTGCTTAAATGATTTTTTCGAAGATTCATGGTTTTTCTGCTTTTATTTGTACTGTATTTGCCAAGCTTTTCCGTTGATACTTTAGGAGCTAAAATCAAAGTTGTAGAGGTCGTGAAGATCTACAACTTTTATTTTGGTCATCTTGTCATTTGACAAAATTTGAACCTTTCAAATTTGAAATTTTAAAAAATCACAAGTTCAAACCAAAATTTGAGACCCAAAATGATTTCAACATAAAAAGTGATGAATACCAAAGTTGTTCAACTCATTAATATCTACAACTTTTATTTTAGTCATCTTGTCATTTGACAAAATTTGAACCTTTCAAATTTGAAATTTTGAAAAACGACAAGTTCGAACCAAAATTTGAGACCCAAATTAATTTCAACGTAAAAAGTGATGAATACCAAAGTTGTTCAACTCATGAATATATACAACTTTTATTTTGGTTATTTCTTCATTTGACAAATTCTTAGCACACATTGTTCACTAATCTTACACATGTCTCATATAGTTTATAAAACCTTATGAGAGATGTGTCACATTTGTGAACAATGTCATTACCACTTTATCATATAAAGAAATGACCAATACAAAAGTTGTAGATCTTGATGAGTTATTCAACTTTGGTATTTATCACTTTTTCAGCTGAAATCATTTGGGGTACCAAAATCTTGTTTGAAGTTGCATTTTATTGAAATTCAAAATTTAAATTGCTCAAACTTTTCATATATATATATTGACAAAACCAACAAAATAAATTGATAGAGAATGATTTTAGAAAATTTTAGGAAAAAAAATCATCAGATTTAGAGTTAGTATGAGGAAGAAAAACTAGTTACAAAGTTGACCCACAGATTAAAAAAAGAAATCACACTGTTCACTATGATCATGTAAGGATCATCTAGAACAGTGTGATTTCTCTTTTTAATCTGTGGGTAAACTTTGTAACTAGTTGTTCTCCCTCATACTAACTCCAAATATGATGGTTTTTTTCCTAAACATTTCTAAAATCATGCTTCAGCATTTAAGTTTGAGCAAACTTGGATGTGACAATGTTTTACACATTTTATATTTTGAAATTTGAAATGTGACAAGTTCAAACCAAATTTTAAAACCCTAAATGATTTCAGATGTAAAAGTGACGAATATAAAAGTTGTTCAACTCATCAAGATCTACAACTTTTATTTTGGTCATCTTGTCATTTGACAAAATTTGAACCTTTCAAATTTGAAATTTTAAAAAATGACAAGTTCGAACCAAAATTTGAGACCCAAAATGATTTCAACATAAAAAGTGATGAATACCAAAGTTGTTCAACTCATTAATATATACAACTTTTATTTTAGTCATCTTGTCATTTGACAAAATTTGAACCTTTCAAATTTGAAATTTTGAAAAACGACAAGTTCGAACCAAAATTTGAGACCCAAATTGATTTCAACGTAAAAAGTGATGAATACCAAAGTTGTTCAACTCATGAATATATACAACTTTTATTTTGGTTATTTCTTTATTTGACAAATTCTTAGCACACATTGTTCACTAATCTTACACATGTCTCATATAGTTTATAAAACCTTATGAGAGATGTGTCACATTTGTGAACAATGTCATTACCACTTTGTCATATAAAGAAATGACCAATACAAAAGTTGTAGATCATGATGAGTTATTCAACTTTGGTATTTATCACTTTTTCAGCTAAAATCATTTGGGGTACCAAAATCTTGTCTGAAGTTGCATTTTATTGAAATTCAAAATTTAAATTACTCAAACTTTTCATATGTATATATTGACAAAACCAACAAAATAAATTGATAGAGAATGATTTTAGAAAATTTTAGGAAAAAATCATCAGATTTAGAGTTAGTATGAGGAAGAAAAATTAGTTACAAAGTTGACCCACAGATTAAAAAAGAAATCACACTGTTCACTATGATCATGTAAGGATCATCTAGAACAGTGTGATTTCTCTTTTTAATCTGTGGGTAAACTTTGTAACTAGTTGTTCTCCCTCATACTAACTCCAAATGTGATGGTTTTTTTTCCTAAACATTTCTAAAATCATGCTTCAGCATTTAAGTTTGATCAAACTTGGATGTGATAATGTTTTACACATTTTAAATTTTGAATTTTGAAATTTGACAAGTTCAAACCAAATTTTAAAACCCTAAATGATTTCAGATGTAAAAGTGATGAATACAAAAGTTGTTCAGCTCATCAAGATCTACAACTTTTATTTTGGTCATCTTATCATTTGACTAAATTTGAACCTTTCAAATTTTGAAATTTAAAAAAAAACAAATGGGCACTGCAGGGGCGGCTGGTGATTGAGCCTCCCCTACAGATCAACCCCAACTGTAGGGGTGGCTCAAGTTACCAGCCGCCCCTACAGTGCCATCTATAGGGGCGGCTGGGCTGCTGGGGCCCAAGGACGCCCACTGTAGGGGCGCCCCCAACCCCAGCTGCCCCTACAGTAAAAATGTCCCTGTTCCTACAGTAAGAATCTAGCGTAGTGATTTTTTGTCAATTCAGTATTGATAGTTGAAGAAAGGCAGGCCTGGTACAGTGGTGAGAGCTGTCTCACTAAGTCACCAGGTCATAGGTTTGAAGCAGCCTCTTTGCAGATTTTGCAGGAGAAGGCTTTGCCTTGTTTTTTTCCTTCCCCAGACCCCATACATGTGGGAGCCTCCGGCACTGGGTCTGTCCTTTTGTATTGATAGTTGAACCCATGCTCATGTACATGTTTATATTATTTAAATAGTCATGTTCCGAAGAATATTCACCTTTGTCAACTATCTATTCAGCAGTATTATATGATAATCAGATAATCAACAGCTGTTCTGTCTTCACCTTCTCGTTACGGAAGAATTTTTGTTTAGTACTGGTTATCAGAGCAGTAACAATATGATAGTAAAATAGCCAGTGACTTGTCTTTCCCTTATAATTGTTTGTTTCTTTTCACAGGGTCTTGTTCCTCGAGCAAAGTTACTACTATCACTTGGCAGTACCTTCTTTCTGGCATTTGGGCCCCTGATTCTTTTCACCGTTTCTCTTTTTGCTGGTTTATATGTGGTAAGCCCCTGTTAATCCCACCTTTCATGTGCTAATAATGCATGTTCGCGGTCGATATGTGCTCTGTTCTTAATGTACTTTCTGCTTCGTCCATTACCTGACTGCTAATCTGATTATATGTTTTAGCATAATTGAACAAAATCCATTAAATTGGATACAGATCTGTACACTGAATGGTGAAGTTTCACTATGTTGGAAAATAAGGAAATCCAAATCCCATTGTTTTCAACTACTGCTTTTTTGTTGTTCACAAATCTGGAATAGGCAGAGTAGCTGTATCTAGCTGTCAGTTTTTACTGATGATCTTAGATGTATGTATACCAGATTGTCCGCATGGTGATTGACGTGGTTTCTTGTTGCAGTACTTTGGACCGAGTTTTGTACACGATGCAAGCAAGACACCGGTGTCGCTGCCACCGTACATTGATCCATACGAGCTACTGGAGGACGAGAGGCTCAGCCGGCCCTCCCCAGATGTGTTCTGAACCTGACTAGTGCAAGAACCAGTGCAGAAGCGATTACAAGAAATAGTCACACATAGCCCAACATTCTCTTTTTTTACTAGACGTGTAGTTGTAAATGCAAATATAGCTGTAGACTGTTATAATCAAACGTTTCAATACGCAGTGTTCCATTGATTTCACGTCAACCTTGGCGCCCATGTCTCGATTCTGAACAGACTGAAATCTTCCGAGCGCTAGAAGCAAATCATCAGTTTTTTTTTTCCTGGCAGCTCCTGTACAAGCAACGGAAGCATGCCATCGTGGACAGCCATGTGTTCACTTGTCTTCCTCCTCTGTTGTCTTCCTCCTTTGTTCTTCGCTAAAGTACACCTGACTAAAGCAGTGTATTTGCCTGTGTATTGTCACTAGCTTAAGTTCTGTAGGTAGGCTAGCTAGTACTAGTGGCCTTGTTTTTTTAGCTGGTTAAGCAGTCTCATCTCCTGCATGTTCCCACGAGTCGGAGACAGAAAACTATAGAAGTGGATGAGGTGGGCGCCCTACTATAGAAGTGGATGAGGTGGGCGCCCTACTCCACTTCGAGTACTTCTTTAAAATACATTCCAAATGAGCTCAAAATATTATTTGGATTTTTTGATTTTAAAAAGGTATTAAAAACAGTTTGCTTTGGCTTCCAAACTTTGAGTAAAAGCAGTTTTATAATGGGCTTAAAAAGATATGGTTGAATAGGGAATTTCCAAAATTTGTTATAAAAGTTTGAGAGTTTGTAATTTTAAAAGTTGTGGAAGTGATCAAAATCCTATCTTAAGAAAAAGAAAAGGCTTTTTTTTAAGGCAGCCATTCCCCATTCAGCCCACTCCCTCTCTCTTCCTGTGCTTGAACCATCATTTTGGAAATCATACGCCACGGGCGTTTGTCCCGTCCGGACGGATTGCTCGCGTCGTCCACTCCTGCTCAGCACGCCCCACCCGCGTCGCCCAAGCCGCTGCTCCGCACGCCTCGCCTGTGCCTGCTCCGCACACCTTGCCCGCCCGCGCCCTCATCCATCTCGCCCGTCATGGAAGAGGAGGCAAGGGAGGCCTGCGCCCCCATCCACCTCGCGCTGCCGGCAGGAAGGGGAGTCCTGCGCTACCGCAGTTCCCCATGAGGTAGGCTGTGACCGGCAGCGACGTTGTGTTTCAGGTGTTTTCGGACTTGTTGCAAGATTATGTTTAAGTTGTTTCAGACGTATGTTTCAAGTGTTTCATCTGGATGTTGCATATGTTGCTACGCATGTACACGCATGTTTCAACGGAAGTGATACACCATGGGCGTCCATCCCCCTTCAGACGGACCGCCCGTGTTGCCCGTGCCTGCTCAGCACACCCTTGCTCGCTTCCGCCCGCGCCCTCATCCACCTCGCCCATCATGGAAGAGGAGGCAGGGGAGGCCTGCACCTGTGGCCCAATCCACCTTGCGCCGTCGGCAGGAACGGAGGGGAGGCCCGCACTACCGCAGTTCCCCACCAAGTAGGCCATGACCGCCGGTGACTCTGTGTTTCAGGCGTTTTTGGACATGTTGCAAGCCTATGTTTCAAGTGTTTCAGTTGTTTTAGACGTATGTTTCAAGTGTTTATCTGGATGTTGCATATTTTGCTATGGCTATCCACGCATGTTTCAAGCATATGTTTTAATGTTTTCAGACTTATGTTGCAAGTGTTTCATCTAGATTTGGTCCATCGTTCCGGGGGATCTGCACGTGGACTCTTCTATTGTTGTGTGTTAGGAAAATTTCTTCTCCTGTTGGCTGCACGCTAGGAAACGGGTGCCAAAGGTGGCGTGTCGAGGATTTGACTCATTAACTTTCCTCATTGGCTGGATGATCTGGAAAGAGCGAAATGAGATGACATTCAATGGGATGTCTACGTTGCCGGCACAGTTACTGGTAAGGATTGTCGAAGAGGCCAAGGAGTGGTCCTTGGCGGGGTATGCTCGTATCTAGGCGATACAAGAGCTACTATAGGGGTTGCGATGTGTAGCTAGTCGCTCATCGTGTTGTGTAATATCACTTGTTTGTTATTGTGGTGGAGGTTCTGTTTGGGAATCATGTGATTACCAATCAAAATGCTTGTAAGTTGAACTTGGCTCTTTTTGCCTCCTCTTATTGAAAAACATGCCACTTTACACGGTCGCGAAAAGTGTTTCATCTAGATGTTGCAAAAATAGATCTGGATGTTGCATATGTTGCTATGACTATACACACATTTGTTCAAGAGCATGTTTCAAGTGTTTCATATGTTTCTAGATGTATGTTGCAAGTGTTTTATCTGGATGTTGCATATGTTGCAAATGTTGCAAGTGTATGTTCTAAATGTTTCATCTGTTTTAGATGTATGTTGTAATTATTTCATCTGAGTGTTACAAAAGTAGATATAGATGTAGATATGGAGAAAGCTTAAGCCCTCGATGGTGCAGCTGCTGTCACTTCCTGGTGTGGTGAAGATGGAAGCCGCGGACACGAGAGCGGCAAGGATGGGATGCGGCGGCAGATCGGTTGGGATGGGTGCAGGCATGACACATCGGGTGAGATGGGACATGGGCCTCTATTCTGCTTGCGTAGGACACAAGCTTGGGAAGGTCAGTCCAGACATTTGCTGCCATCGAAGCAAGAATGTGTGTGCGACGTACGTCGGGTGCGGGCACGAGAGCAGCATGTGAACGGACGCTGCGTCCGGATGTCTGGGCGCTAGTCGATCCATTTCTTTTTTTTTCCTTCCTCGCAAGACAATGTCGTGGGCTTGCCGAGTGGTCCATCAGCAAGGCGGGTTCAGCATTTCCCCTACGCCGCAGGGCCTCCTTGCACTTGGGCCGGCATGTTACTTTGGCACAGCGGTAAATCCTCCCAGCGCCAGAACCCCTTCTTCCCCTCCGTGTGACCGTGGAAAAAATTGCAAAAATGACGCTCGAAAGATTGACTCCTTTTATTCGGTGACGGTGTGACCGAGTCAGAGCGGGCACGCACGCCAAGGCCGAGTCTCCACATCATCAGGAACCCTGCGCAGCGCCTGGCCCACATCCTCTTCCTCTGCATCCGCACGGAATAAATCGGGCGCCCCTGTTGTTTCCAAACCTCGCCGCCGCCTCTAATCTCGCCACCCACCGCTTCTCCGCCGTCCATAGCACGAGGAGGATTATATTCCGGCCGTCTCCGCCGCCAAGATTATTGATGCCATCGGCCAGGCTCGCCGTCTTTCGCTGCTGCCATGTTGCCGCTCCACACACCTTGTCGTGCGCCTTAGTAGGAGATCGTCGTCAGGCCATGCACGCTGCCGTCTGGGCGCCATGGTCAATCGGGCCTGCTCCCGTGACCAGAGAAAGGAGAAGCCCCTCTGACCGTTCGATGGACCACCGATGGCCAAGATCCACAGCTGACCGAAGTCAGCATCGCCGGTAAACCATGGAAGAGCCGGTCAGCGCCCGGCATGTTTGCAGAAAAGGTCCCTGCCTCTCTGGTTTCTCTGGATTTACATATGAAAATGTCTGTGTCTTGGTTGCTTTTGCGAAACCCTAAAATCGTAGTTTTCTTTGGCAAAAATGCCCCTGAAACCCTGTTTTAATCATAATTTACACGTCTTAAATATGTTTTTTATATAAAACTGGTACTCACTAGATCGTAACAATGTACAGTATAGTTTTTCATGATTTAGTGCTGCTGTTGTTAATAGGTTTGTTGTGCTGTTTTATTTATTTATTGTTTGTTTGCTTGTATGTACGGATTGAATGCTCGTGTGTTCCCAGTTCGTTACGCTTAGGCAGAGAGCAGTTCGTGATCATTGAAGACCAAGCATTTGAAGAGAGTATGATACGCAGCAGTATGGAGAAAGGCAAGTGCCTCTTGACCATGTTCTTTACCTATACACACTTTAATTCACTTTACTTTCATGCATGTGTATAGTTTTGCATACTATAAAGATCACCACTGTTTTCCCCTGCACATGGGTAGTAGTAGTCTTGCTTAGCTACTTCAACTATGCTAGGGGTATATGCTATGAAACGCTCCATAATAAAATGTTGGCTTTTTAGCAACATGGCATCTGTTTTTTCTTTCATGAACGCATTATGTTTGCCTACCCTAAACACGGACTCGTGGAGCTTGCTCTGACCTGACTAGCACCTGTGTGTTCTTCTAGTTTGTAGCAGTTTACTGAAATGTCTAATTTGTTGTCATGTAATGATTTACTGAATGTCTACATTGTTAAATGCTGACGTTCCCCTATATGTGCTGAAATTAGGTGCGCATTACGCTCGAGGTAGGCAGTATTACCTGAATGTGCATAGGTATAATTGAACTTTTCTACCCACATCTGTGTTACAGATAACTACATCGGGCTTCGTTGGGCTGAACGTGGAAATCAACCACGCGTGCTGTCATCAGTCTTGTCACCCAATCCCCTCCCAACGTTTATTGTGTTGTTTCATACTTTCAGCCCTCGTTTGGCTGATTATGTATTTAAAACACATGTGAGCCAATACATGCGTGGGTTGGGTGAATTATACATACGTCTTGGATCCACAGGAAAATTACATGCCTGGAAAGGTCAATCAAATACATGTGAAACTCTCCACGGTACGTGTCTGAAACTGTCCACGTTGACGCCTTGCTTCAATAATGAATGACTATATGTTTGGATGCCAAAATAAAATAAAAAATCACAGAACACCAAATCTATGGTCTAAGATAAATAAAGAGTGGCTAGAAAATAAAAAATATAAATAAAAAAGGGAGTTTTACCAAAAAAAATAAAAATAGAATACAGAAACTCTGAAACTAACAGGAACCCCGCGCAGTGGCATGGGCTAGCAAGCATAAAAATGTAGCATGAGAATGAAGGCAATGGTAGCGTGTAAAACTGTTCTAAATTTTGCAGATAATGCAAAGCACACAGTGAAGAATAAGCACCTAGTAACAAACAGGCTAGATAAACGTATGTGATTGTCTGCATAAACCATAGAGCTAAGCAGCAAGTGGACAGAAGGGGAGATTTTGTAAAGCATAATAATAATATTAAAGCTAACAAAGATGCCAGAAATTAGGGAATAGACACATATATTTTGGAAGAAAATGTTTTCAGGCAAGTAACAATGCGTAGGCAAAAGGACCTATGAATGTACATGTACTGAAACTTCTAATATTTTTGTGCAATGTGCATATGAACCTATTTCTGCAAATTCCATTCTTCCATTCAAATCATGTACAGAAGGACACTATAGGTAGGCTTATATTCCGAAATTCAGCAGCAAGTGTAGAAGTAGGGAAAATATTCACGAGAACTGCTGGCAATCTGTCTGAGCTATGCCTAAAAAAACAAACTACTACTGGAAACGGGATCTTTGCCTAGTGCAAACTGCTTTGCCGAGTGTCAAAAATCAGGCACTCGGCAAAGACCTTCTTTGCCGAGTGCCGTACTCGGCAAAAAAAAGCTCTCGGCAAAGGACTTCTTTGACGAGTGTCAGGCTCTCGGCAAAAGTGCGGCACTCGGCATAGGCTGCCCCGCGTAACGGTGTTCGGCCACGTCCTTCTTTGCCGAGTGCCTGCTGTTAGGCACTCGGCAAAGAAGTTTTTTTTAAAAAAAATTTCTTTGCCGAGTGTCCCAGATCTGGCACTCAGCAAAGATTTTATTTTTTTTAAATACTTTGCCGAGTGCCCCTGACACGGCGCTCGACAAAGAATTTTTTTTTGAAATTTCTTTGCCGAGTGCCCTGTGAAGGCACTCGGCAAAGAGGATATTTTTTAAAAAAATCCAAAACCCTCTTTGCCGAGTGCCTTATTCTTGGCACTCGGCAAAGATCCCCTTTGCCGAGTGCCATGCCCCGGCACTCGGCAAAGTTTTTTTATTTTTTTTTGTTTTTGGCCTCCAAATTTTTTGTGCAGCCCTTTTAAAGTACCAAGAACTCCTAGTTAGAATTTGCGGATTTTTTGTGGTTTTTTGATATATTTAGTTACTTTATTTCCTTTACTTGAATTTTTTCAAAAAATATAAATTTGAACTGCACGTGGTACGAATAATGGAATTTAATGATTCAAAAAATGATAGTCCTGTTAGTGAGTGTAGTGTGAGGCCGTATCCAGGAACGGACCCGAAATTTCGGAAATCTTGTTCACGAAACATGACCGCGAACTTGCGTGCGAAGTGTTTTTAAATTCTATAAAAAACAAACGAAGTCTGAAAATCATGAAACTTGTTGAGATGTCGTGATATCGTATGTGGAGGCTATGATAAAAATTTGAGAAGGTTTGGTGCACGTTGTCACGTACGATGCTTACAAACTAGGACATCTCCATATGTGATATATGGAATTCAAGTAAAAGAAATAAAGTAACTAAATATATCAAAAAGCCACAAAAAATCCCCAAATTCTAACTAAGAGTTCCTGGTACTTTAAAAGAGCTGCACAAAAAATTTGGAGGCAAAAAAAAAACTTTGCCGAGTGTCGGGGCATGGCACTCGGCAATCTTTGCCGAGTGCCAAGAATAAGGCACTCGGCAAAGAGGGTTTTGGATTTTTTTTAAATATCCTCTTTGCCGAGTGCCTTCACAGGGGCACTCGGCAAAGAAATTTCAAAAAACAAAATTCTTTGCCGAGCGCCGTGTTAGGGGCACTCGGCAAAGTATTTCAAAAAAAACAAAAATCTTTGCCGAGTGCCAGATCTGGGACACTCGGCAAAGATTTTTTTTTAAAAAAAATAAAAATCCCTTTGCCAAGTGCCAGCTCGGGGGCACTCGGTAAAGGGGGCATTTAACCCCTCCCGCCTCGGCCGGCCACGCAGCCCGCACACAGGCCACGCGCACACGCCACCGCCCGCTCGCCCGCGCCGCCGCGCCCTGCGCCCGGCCGCGCCCTACCCCCGGTCGGCCGGCCCTGCTCCCTGCCACGCCCCGTGGACCGGCCACCCCGAGGCCATCCGTGCCCGACTCCGGCGACCCCGAGTCTGACCCCGACGCTGCCCGCCCCTACCCCTGGCGCCCGTCAGGTATGCCTTCTCTCTTGTTGTTGTCAATAGTATTAGTTGTACTAGCAGTGCTAGTGGTAGTAGTAGTATTAGAAGTAGTGGTAGTAGTAGTAGTAGAATTAGTGGTAGTAGTAGTAGAAGTAGTGGTAGTAGTAGTAGTAGAACTAGTGGTAGTAGTTGTAGCAATAGTGGTAGTAGTAGTAGTAGAACTAGTGGTAGTAGTAGTAGCAATAGTGGAAGTAGTAGTAGAAGTAGTGGTACTACTTGGATATATTCTTCTGCATGGATTGATATCCAAACTACATGGCTTCTCTTGACACATATGTGCTTGTCGGCCATCGTGCCATTGTTTTTTGCAGGTTTTGGAAACCTCACCGTGAGGGGAGGTTCTGCCGATTTTTTTTTAAATGACAGTATTTTGTTCCATTTTTGTAGAGAAGAGCCTGTCGGAGCCGAGTCGGAGTTCCCGTCGCCGTGCCGGTCTACCTGCACTGCGTCGCCTCGCCACTGCACCGACCCACCACGGCCCCGCTAGCCTGACTCCGCCGCCACTTTGGGTATAACCCCTCTTTCCATACCATGGTCGTAGATCACGTAACCTAGTTAGGCGTCTCCCATTCGAAAGAGATATGGTTGGAGGTATGCAGATCTTTGCATATCTATGACCGTATCTGTTTCAGATTATCCACATTTTTTGGACAGCCCGCGGATGCGTAGATGGGTTAGTTTCCATGGTCTACTCCGGTCCGAGACAGAGTTTCGGCATCAACTCCCTGTTGTTCTCCGGATACGCACTCTTCTTTGGCAGGACATGTATCTGGAGAACAGCGGAGAGGTGCTGCCAAAATTCTGTCTCAGATAGGAGTAGAGCATGGAAACTAACCTCATCTACGTATCCGCGGGTGGGATTAGGACCTATCCTCACCTACTAGACAGTAGGAACGCCATGTAGATGCAATTGATGGTTACATTACTCGTTGATACATATGTTAGAGGATGGATGACCATCAGTGGATGTACATGGGCTAGAGAAGTCAGAGTGATTACACCACGGAATGGATGAACAAGACCGATGCTTTCTTGAATAGTGCATTTGGCAAGGCTGCTAAAGGACATTGCCTAGTTTTGTGTCCCTGCAGCAAATGTGGAAACAGGAGAAGGGTAAACATGGTGGAAATGGGTAAACATCTTGTGAAGAATGGATTTACGCCGGACTACACCCGGTGGGTCCACCATGGTGAAGCCCATCGTATGAGAGAGGAGGTGGTGAGACCATGGGTGGAGGCTTTTGATGCTGATGCCGGGGTAGCAAACATGTTAGATGACTTTCACCAAGGACAGTTCGATGAGGGACATGAGAAGGAGGAGATGGAGGCAGCCGCACAGGCGTTCTACGACATGATGGACTCAGCACAGAAACCCCTTCATGATCGGTCAATGGTGTCTCAACTGGATGCCATTGGACGCTTAATGGGGTTGAAGTCCGAGTTAAACTTTAGTGGACCTGGCTTCGATAAGATGTTGGCCGTGATTGGCACCTTGCTTTCGGAGGGCCACATTCTGCCAAAGAGCATGTACGAGTCACAAAAACTCCTTCGTGCACTTAAGATGCCGTATGAGCAGATACATGCTTGTCCGAAGGGGTGCGTCCTATTTAGGAAAGAACACGAGCATGCAAAGTTCTGTCCAAAGTATAAATCCTCTAGGTACCTAGAGGTAGACTCTGATGATGGCCAGAAGAGGCAACTTACGATCCCCGTGAAAATCCTATGGTACCTTCCGTTCCTACCGAGGATCCAACGGCTATACATGACCGAGGAATCCACGAAACAGATGACATGGTACAAAAATAGCAAATAGTACAATCCTGACAAGATGGTACATCCATCTGATGGTGAAGCTTGGATCCGCTTTAATGACAAACATCGTGACAAAAGTAGATGAGGCTCATAATGTACGTGTTGCGCTGGCAACAGATGGGTCCAATCCTTATGGAATGATGGCTGCCCCATACACATGTTGGCCCGTCTTCGTTATCCCCCTTAATCTCCCCCCGGTGTCTCCTTTCAATGACATAACGTATTCTTGTCGTTGATAATTCCTGGACACCTAGGGAGTAATATGGGTGTGTTCATGGAGCCCGTGTTTGATGAATTGGTCCATGCTTGGGACGAAGGGGTATGGACATACGATCGAGCTACAAAGACAACCTTCAAAATGCACATTTGGTACCACTACTCCCTGCATGACTTCTTGGCGTATGGGATATTCTGCGCCTGGTGTGTTCACAGGAAGTTCCCATGCCCAACATGCAAGGAAGGTGTGAGGTTCATTTGGTTGTAGAAGGGTGGCAAGTATTCGTCGTTTGATAGACATCGTCAATTCCTACCTCTTGACCATCCATTCAGACAAGACATCAAGAACTTTACGAAAGGTGTCAAAGTGACAAACCCTGCACCATAGATGATGACTGGTGCCAAGGTTCATTCTCAGATAGATGCTCTCGTGCCGAATGAAGAAGGTGGTTTTGTGGGATATGGTGAGCAACATATGTGGACTCATATCTCGGGCATGACAAGGCTCCCCTATTTCGATGACCTTCTTCTACCACATAACATTGATGTAATGCACACTAAAAAGAATGTCGTCAAGGCACTTTGGGCAACACTCATGGACACTAAAAAGTCTAAGGACAACCCGAAGGCTAGAGTGGACCTGGCAACGTTGTGCGATAGACCAAATCAAGAGATGCAGCCTCCTAGTCATGGCAAGACCTGGAGAAGGCCTAAGGCCGATTTTGTCTTGAAAAAGGACCAAAGGAGGGAAGTACTTGAATGGATCAAGACGCTAATGTTCCCTGATGGGTATGCAGCGAATCTAAAGAGGGGAGTGAACTTAGGCACTCTGTGAGTCAACGGGATGAAGAGGCATGACTACCACATATGAATTCAACGGCTTCTTCCGACGATGGTTCAAGGCTATGTCCCGAAGCATGTCTGGCAAGTGTTGGCAGAGTTGAGCTACTTATTCCGCCAGCTTTGTGCCAAGGAGCTCTCTCGGACCGTCATTGATGACTTGGAAAAAGTGGCACCCGTGTTGCTCTGTAAGTTGGAGAAGATCTTTCCACCCGGCTTCTTCTTGCCGATGCAGCATTTGATTGTGCACCTCCCATATGAGGCACGGATGGGGGGGCCGTGCAGAACCATTGGTGCTATCCAATTGAGAGATGTCTAAAGACTCTTCGCAAAAAATGTAGAAATAAAGCCAAAACTGAGGCTTCCATTGCAGAGGCATACATTCTAGAAGAGATGTCGAACTTCACAGAGAAATACTACACTGAGAAACTTCCTAGCATTTATAATCCACACCCTCGTTACAATGCTGGTGAAAATGAATCAAACCTCAGCCTTTTCCAAGGGCAACTCGGAAGCGCAAGTGCATCGACCACTAAGCAATTAAAAAATGAAGAGTGGCGCAGTATCATGCTATATGTGTTGACCAACCTTGTCGAGGTGCAGCCGTTCATTGGGTAAGTTCTGAACGAACTTGTTTCATTTCACCGTATGTCCTTCTTTCTTCGTCCAACCCCCTTGTTTCTCGTTGGTACAGGGAATTTCTTTGTTAATCCTAGCATGGATCAAGGCAACCTACTCCGCAAGAAAATGATACCCTTCTTTCACACGGTGTGGGACCAGGGAGCCCCAATTTCATTTGTTGGTTCAAACAGAAAGCCCAAACTGATGCGCCTATAAGTGACGAGCTGAGATAGGTTGCAAACGGTTGTGCTGTTAGGGTCAAGTCATTTACCGGTTATGATGTGAATGGATATCGTTTTCACACAGCAAGCTACGAGCAGAGTCGGCCCAATCAAAAAACCACAAACAGTGGAGTTGTTACACCCGGCACTGATGGACTCGACTATTATGGAAGAATTGAAGAAATCTACGAACTATCATTCTATGGTTCCAAACCTCTTACTCCTGTCATATTCAAATGCCACTTGTTTCATCCTGGAGTAATGAGATGGACCCCTAAGCTTGGGCTAGTCGAGATTCGACAGGATTTCATCTATCTAGGAAAAGATGTCTACATTGTGGATCAACAGGCCGTCTAGGTTTATTATACATCATACGCGTGCAAAGACGCCGAGCATCTTAAGGGTTGGTCTATTGTGCACAAGGTATCGCCACACGGTAAACTATCTATCCCAAACGATGAAGATTAGAACTTCAACCCAAATACATATGATGGAGAGTTCTATCAAGAAGAGGGCCTACAAGGGAGGTTTGACAAGATAGGAATGAAAGTAGACAATGAAAGGGATAATGACGAGGACGCTGGAGACGAGGTGCGAAATCTGAAGGACATACAAATGCTTGAGCGATTACGTTTAGGCAATGACAATGAAGACAACATTCCTCCTTCGGATAGTGTTGATGAGTTGGACAATGTTGATAGTGATGACGAGACCTATGATCCAGCTAATCTCAATCATGAAGATTATTTCTAATACATGTAATACTATGTTTTTTGTAATTATGTTTTGTTCATTTTTGCAAATATTTCTAATACATGTATTACTATGTTTTTTGTAATTATGTTTTGTTCATTTTTGCACCTATTTCTAATTACGTCTTGTTTTTCTTTTTTATTGCAAGTGATTGAACAAAGATGGCGGGCGACCATCATAGGTCTGTGAACTCGATTTACCAAAGACGCAGCCGGCTGCAGGAGGAGGCGGAGGGGGCGGTGGAGGGATCGGACAGGAGGAGGAGGAGGACCGCTAGATGCAGGAGTGGTCGTCTCCTCCCACGCCGCGTGAGGAGGAGCCGGAGGAGGAGGTGGCGCCCATGGACGAGTCGGACGATGAGCTGGTTCGGCAGACGGACGAGGAGGGGCCGCATGAGGACGATGAGTTGGAGGCGGCAGGCATGGGTTCTGCTTCCTCTGACTCCTCTTTGAGTGTCTACTTGTGAGGTCCCGCGAGCCTCCCACAGGTTTCGCTTCCTCACCAACGCCCAGTGATTCGCCCCGAAGGGCAAAAGTAAGTAACTTTATATGTTATCACCACTACTTCATATGATATGATGAAAAAACTAATATTTTTTCTTAATCACTTGTGCAGGAACTAGGTGGTTGTGTTGAGTGGTTGCGCACGACTAGTCAACGGCATCCTGGGTCTTCTGTGCAGGCAACACTTCCCCGGCATTATCACGTACACATCGAAGACGGAGCTGGCCTACTCGTTTGACCACTACGCCGTCGCCACCGATGCGGAGTGCCCCAACAAGGCGGCGCAGGTGAAGGCAGAGTTTTGGGTAAGTCTCCCTGGCACAACATTGCTCAATACGTCGCATTCATTGGACTTTTCTTGAAATAATGAATGGATACATCTCTTTTGTATGTAGACTTATTACCGATGCGAGGAGGGATTTGAGGCCAGGGCAGAGCAGGTGACTACCAAAGCCTGTAAAAAACTCATCACCGACATGCATCACGAGGTGCACATCCAGGCCATCGTAACCTACTACGGGTCGAAGCTTGGAGAGAGGAAAACCAAGAAAGACGCAAGAGAGATGCAACTGACCCGGGTGCGGTACCTTGAGGTAAATGAAGAACATCAATATTGATTCGTTTTGAGATTAAGTTGGTTTAATTTGATCTTCTTATATGTTCAATACTTGATGACGTGTAGATGATTCCCTAGTGGTGCCAAGCGTATCCTGAGTGCTAGGCGATGATGGTGGAGAGGTGGTTCACGAAGGAGTACCTCAACATGCATAGGGATGCCTAAGACCGTCATTTGTAGATGCAAGGTCCAGCACACCATCAAGGCAGCCGCAGCCTCACCGGATACAAACAAGCATGGGTACGCGAATTCATTTATCTATTGTGACACTCAGTTCTGCCTGATTTCTAATCATTGTGCTGTCTTTCTCGCAGTCGGTGTCACATAGTGGCTAGGCTTGCTCGGACTTCTAGGCATGGTGTATGGCCCACAAGGGCAAGGCGACGCCCGACGTCTCCTTCAACCTAGAGGACCCGCCTGAGGCATACACGAACCCGAGCGTCCACTCTCGCATCAGTGAGTACACTAAGGTGGCGAGGTTGCTCCATGGGTCAGACCACGATCCGAGCACCCAGGACTTCGATGGAGAGGCTATCATGAGGGCGGGGCAAGGCAAGAAGCATGGGCGGTTCTGGCTTGGCGACGGCGTCATCGACACGGCCCCTACTCCCTCTCTCTCCCAGATCCGAGCACGGAGCACGAGTGAGAGCCCGGCCATTCGCACACGGCCGACCGCTGCACAGCACCGGGTCGACACACTCGAGGTTATTCCTGTTTTACTCGTTATACATTGATCTTTACACATCTTAATTAGCTTTGCATTACTGAAACATTGGAGTGAAATATTGCAGGCCCGGCTGGAACAAGAAATGAGGCAACGTCAGGAGCTGGAGGCCGGGCACCAGAGGATGGTGGCCCAGGCGCAGAGGCTGACGGACATTACGGAGTTCCTACAAGGGCTTGGGCAACGTGTGGGCTTCTCTCTGCCAGCTGGGCTGTTGGTTTCACCTCCGCCTCCGCGTCCTGCACCTCCAGCTACTCCTGTGAGTATGAAAGTTTTTTACTTTCGCTTGTGCTTTGCTTGTATGGCCTCTACCTTCCTAGATTAGCTATCCAAATAATCTTGTCTTACATGCAATCTTTTCTCCTTTGTGCAATCTCCATCTGACGGTGGTTCGAATAATCCACCTCATGCACCTCCGAATGATGGACCTTCACCACAGTCGCAGTGGCCGAGATGAGTGCACGTTGTATTTTTTTCATTTGTTGTTCACTTGGTGATGGACTTGTGATATACTTGTGATGCACTTGTGGACTTTGATAGACTTGTGGATTTATTTAGATGGACTTGAGCACTTATTATTATATATGTGATATATATTGTGATGGATGTGATATGTGCGGATAGATGTGTGGATGGATGAGATATATATGTGATGGATGAGATATATATGTGATGAATGAGATATATGTGATGGATGAGATATATATGTGATATATGTTTGTATGAATTTATTTGTCATGATGGAATGTAAAAAAATTAAAAATTGCCGTTTTGGGTCACTTTGCCGAGTGTTGCACTCGGCAAAGGACCCCGTTGCTGAGTGCCATGGTCACAGCACTCGGCAAAGCTAGAAAAATGGGCGCTCGAAAAACCATTTTTCCAGCTTTGCCGAGTGCCATGACCATGGCACTCGGCAAAGAATTTTTTTTAAAAAAAATTCAAACTTTGCCGAGTGCCGGCCAGAGGGCACTCGGCAAAGAATTTAAAAAAAATTCAAACTTTGTCGAGTGCCGGCCAGAGGGCACTCAGCAAAGAATTTTAAAAAAATCAAACTTTGCCGAGTGCTGGCCAGAGGGCACTCGGCAAAGAATTTTTTTTAAAAAAAATTCAAACTTTGCCGAGTGCCGGCAAGAGGGCACTCGGCAAAGAATTTTTTTTTAAAAAAAATTCAAACTTTGCCGAGCGCCGGCCAGGGAGCACTCGGCAAAGAATTTTTTTTAAAAAAAAATAAAATAATCTTTGCCGAGTGCCAGCAGGGTTGGCACTCGGCAAAGCCACCGTGAACGGGGCCGGCGCCGTGACGGTCGCTTTTCTTTGCCGAGTGCCCCCGGGGCTCTCGGCAAAGCCTTTGCCGAGTGCCCGATAAAAGACACTCGGCAAAGCGGTCTTTGCTGATCAATTTTTTGCTGTGTGTTCTTTGCCGAGTGCCGCACTCGGCAAAGGCTTTGCCGAGTGCAATTTGGCCTTTGCCGAGTGCCTCAGGCACTCGGCAAAGAACCTGAATCTAGTTGTGAACTACCTCAGTTAGAGGGAAAACAGATTTTTTTTCCTAGGCTGGGCATATAAGATGGGAAAAATACTAACCTAGTATAAATATGGATGGCAGGTCTCAGCTCCATCTTTTGGAACTACAATCCACCATGGTATGGCCATGTGGATTTCTGCATTCTCGGGCACTCTTAAAAGAATGCATCAAAGCGGCAACTAAAAAGAAATCAATCTGAAGTCCATCACAGAGAAATGGATGTCAAATACAGAGGCAGCACCCAACGAACCACCTAAAGGGGTGACAATAAAGATGGCCAATAGGTAATAGAATAGCAAATCAACATGATACAAAAAATACCACTTTTGTATCACTAAGCTAATAGCCTCTGTGATTCACGCGATTGCTTGAGCAGTCTGTAGTCAAGGCTATTCTTTTAATGTTGGTAGGAAGAATTAGCATTCATTAATTTCAGTAAATAACATGAAAACTAAGAAGGGTATGAATTCAGAAAAAGCAACACCATGTAGCATATGTGCAGATTTCCCTTGGCACAATAGTTCTCCACAATTTTCGCTGACCATATTGGGCTTACATCTGAATCTGACTGCATAGAGTGCAACTGGCTTTTGTAAAGTATAAAAAACAATATTAAAGTTAATCTAGATGGCACGAATGAGGAAATAGAGTAAAGTGGGTTATATATATTTGTTGGGAAAAACAGTGATGAGGCAAGCAACAATACATAGTCCAAAGAATCTATGAATGCACACTAGTAGAGAACAGACCTTTGATCCAAGGGCCAAACCAGGCTCTAGTCCCGAGGAATATTGCGCCCGGGACTAGAGAGATTTTTAGTCCCGGTTGGTGGCTCCAACCAGGACTAAAGGTCCCTGCCCAACGGCTCCTGCGCCAGGCCGTTGTGGCACGGGACCTTTAGTCCCGGTTGGAGTCACCAACCGGGACTAAAGGTCGACCTTTACTCCCGGTTGGTGGCTCCAACCGGGAATAAAGCTCTTGTCCCGGCTAGTGGCGTGGCCTGGGACTGGAAAGTGACCTTTAGTCCCGGTTGGATCCACCAACCGGGACTAAAGGTCCCCCCTATAAATCCTGCTGGCCGTCTTCTTCCTCCCCGAGCCCGCCCGAGAGCTTCAGTTCAAATTTAAGCAGTGTTCTTGCTCTTTCTCCATCCATTCTTCGATTCCTCCATCGATTTCTTCGATTCCTCCGTCGATTCTTCGGTTCTAAAGGTTACCAACTTCATACTCTCATGTTTCACCATTGTCTTATCTCATTTTGTTCACTATATATATATGGTTCTTTATTGTGGTTTTTTTCATTTGTAAGCAATTTGAGCTCAAAATCACTTCAAGCTTGCATATTTACATGAAGGAAGGTTAAAGTAGCTATTAAAAACTAGTATTCACCGTTCATTTGTAGCATGCATAGCACACTTCATTGTTTAGAGATATAGAGAATTTTAGATTTTTTTAATTTTATTTGTTTATAAAATGAGAAATTTATAGTGTATTAAAAAATGAGTATAGAGAGTAGATGGCAACTGCTTCTGGGTCCTCAACCTCTCATGGGTTTCCAAAGCAACTTAGGCCGGGCCTCCCACTCATTGCATGCGGCAAGTGTTGTGATGAGACGAAGATTGTGATGGAGTACAGAGTGAAGGAGGGTCCCAACAAGGGTCGCATTTCTACAAGTGTCCGGATCGCAATGTGAGTTATTTTATCATATTTAATGACTATGGTTAGTTTATACCTATTTTCATGATGGTTGTGATTAAAGTTCTAATTTTCTATTTTAATTTCAGTGGGATGGCACTGGATGTTCAGGCTTCTACTGGGAGGAAAAGTATGTTGAACTCGTGCAAAAATATCTTGCACAACAGGCAGATATGGCGGCTAATGAGGCAGTGATCTAGCCGAAGAAGCCCAAAGATGTTGAACAAACAGGGGATCTGTCTGTTTTAGTTGGGATTGGTCGCGAAATCCTTGTGCTGCTGAAGTGCATTTTAGCTTTAGTGTTTTTAGTGGTAGTTGGGATTGTCTACATTGTAGCGAGGCTTTCTTAAATTTATAGCTTTTGTGGTGGTATGCATGTTGTATAATTAACTAATTATGTTCTAGGTTTTAATACGATATTTATGTCATGTAATGCAGATGAGTCGGCATTGGATGTACAATGCTGATCGTCGCTCCCAAGAGTTCATGGACGGCGTGCATTCTTTGTTACGTGCGGCCGAGGCAAACAAACGCAATTGTTTCATGTGCTGCCCATGTGCCATATGTAAGAATACGATGGAATATGCTAACTCAAAGACTCTTCATTCACACTTGTTCAAGTCGGGTTTCATGCCAAACTATATTTGTTGGATGAAGCACGGAGAAACCGGAGTTGTAATGGAAGAAGGTGAAGAAGAACAATGGGGCGATGATGACATTTTTGCTGAATATGGTGTCTTCAATGATACTGCAATGGGGGAAGCTAAAGAAGAGGTGGGGGCAAAGGAGAAGCCCGCTGAAGAAGAGGTGGGGGCAGAGGAGAAGCCCGCTGAAGAAGAGGTAGGGGCAGAGGAGGAGCCCGCTGACGATCTTGGTCAGGCCATTCGTGATGCACAAAGAGAATGCAAAAGTGAAAAGGAGAAGATCAAGTTCGACCGCATGCTAGAGGATCACAAGAAATTGCTATACCCAACTTGTGATGCGGGGCAGAAAAAGTTAGGTACCACATTGGAATTGCTGCAATGGAAGACAAAGAATGGTGTATCTGACAAGGGATTCGCGGAGTTACTAAAAATCCAAAAGAAGATGCTTCCGAAGGATAATGAATTGCCCAGCACTACGTACGAAGCAAAACAGGTAGTCTGCCCTTTAGGATTAGAAATCCAGAAGATACATGCATGTCCTAATGACTGCATCCTCTACCATGGCACGGAGTATGAGAAGTTAGATGCATGCCCTGTAGGATCAGACGAGATGACCCTGGTGATGTTGAGGGCGAACGTCCCAAGAAGAAAATCCCTGCCAAGGTTATGTGGTATGCTCCTATAATACCACGCTTGAAACATCTTTTTAGAAACAGAGACCATGCAAAGTTGTTGCGATGGCACAAAGAAGACCGTAAGGTAGACAATATGTTGGGACACCCTGCTGATGGGTCCCAGTGGAGAGCAGTCGATAAAGAATTCCCCGAGTTTGCAAGTGACGCAAGAAACTTAAGGTTTGCTTTAAGTATGGATGGTATGAATCCTTTTAGGGAGCAGAGCAGTAGTCACAGCACTTGGCCTGTTACTCTATGTATCTACAGCTTCCTCCCTGGTTATGCATGAAGCGTAAGTTTATTATGATGCCGGTGCTCATCCAAGGCCCAAAGCAACCTAGCAACGACATCGATGTGTACCTGAGGCCACTAGTTGAAGAACTTCTACTTTTGTGGAACAAGCCAGGTGTACGCGTGTGGGATGAGCACAAGCAGGAGCACTTTGACCTGCGAGCATTGTTGTTCATAACAATCAATGATTGGCCAGCTCTAAGTAATCTTTCAGGACAATCAAACAAGGGATATAATGCATGCACGCACTGTTTTGGTGACATGAATGGTATATTCTTGAAAAAGTGTCGCAAGGTCGTGTACCTTGGGCATCGATGATTTCTTCCTGCAAATCACCCCGTAAGAAAGAAAGGCAAGCATTTTAAAGGTAAGGCAGACCACCAGACCAAGCCTCGCAACCGAACTGGTGAGGACGTCCTCGATATGGTCAATGATGTGAAAGTAATATTTGGAAAGGGACCTGGCAGCCAACCTGTTTCGAAGGACGCCAACGGTCACGCACCCATGTGGAAGAAGAAGTCCATATTTTGGGAGCTACCCTATTGGCAAGTCCTAGAGGTCTGTAGCGCGATCGACGTGATGCACCTGACGAAGAATCTTTGTGTGAACCTGCTAGGCTTCATGGGCATGTATGGGAAGCCTAAGGACACAATTGAAGCATGATAGGACCTGCGGTGTTTGAAAGAACGAGACAACCTGCATCCAGAGAAGACAGATGATGGACGCCAGTACTTAAGTCCTGCCAGCTACACTCTTAGCAAAGAAGAGAAGGACAGCTTGTTTGAATGCCTAGATAGCATTAAGGTACCGTCTGGATTCTCCTCGAATATAAAGGGTATAATAAATGTGCCAGAGAAGAAATTTAGACACTTAAAGTCCCATGACTGCCACGTGCTCATGACTCAATTGCTTCCAGTTGCATTAAGAGGAATTCTACCGCCAAATGTACGTCTAGCCACCGTGAAGCTATGTGTATTCCTCAATGCAATTTCTCAGAAGGCAATCGATCCAATGAATCTAGCGAAACTATAGAATGATGTGGTTCAATGTCTTGTCAGCTTTGAGTTGGTGCTCCCTCCTTCCTTCTTTGATATCATGACACACCTCCTAGTTCATCTGGTAAAGGAGATTACTATTCTTGGTCTTGTGTTCCTACACAACATGTTCCCCTTTGAGAGGTTTATGGGAATCCTGAAGAAATATGTTCACAACCATGCTCGGCTAGAAGGAAGCATCGCCAAGGGCTACGGAACAGAGGAGGTCATTGAGTTCTGTGTTGACTTCATTCCCGATATTAACCCGATTGGTGTTCCTGAATCACGACACGAGGGGAGACTAAGTGGAAAGGGGACACTAGGGAAGAAAACATATATTGGTAAGGGTGATGATTATTTCAATAAAGCACACTACACAGTTCTATAGAACTCCTCCTTGGTAGATCCGTATATCGAGACACACAAGAACCTCCTCCGATCTGATTTCTCAGGAAAGTCTGAAGCATGGATTACGCGTCAGCACATGGAAACTTTCAGCGACTGGTTGCGAAAAGAATGTCAGGGTGATGAGAGTATTGATGAGGAGCTATATTTGTTGGCTAGGCAGCCATCGTGGCTTATCCTCACATACAAAGGGTACGAGATAAATGGGAATACATTTTACATAGTAGCACAAGATAAAAGGAGCACCAACTAGAACAGTGGTGTCCGCATAGATGCCACCGACCCTAGTGGGAACAAGCAAACATACTATGGCCGCATAGAGGAGATATGGGAACTAGACTATGCATCTCATTTTAAGGTACCTTTGTTCAAGTGCCAGTGGGTAAAGACGACTGGAGGCGGCGTAGCAGTCGACAACCAGTACGGAATGACAACAGTGGACCTCAACAACATTGGGTACAAAGGCGAACCGTTTGTCCTTGCAAAGGATGTGACTTAGGTGTTCTATGTCAAGGACATGTCTACAAAACCGAAGAGAGGGAAAAATGACAACCACCCAATCAATTATGAGCCAAAGCGTCACATAGTTCTTTCAGGAAAAAGAAACATCGTCGGAATCGAAGACAAGTCAGACATGTCAGAAGATTATGAAAAGGATGACCGAATTTCACCCTTCACAGTGAACAAAGACCCTAGCATCCAGCTAAATGATGAGGACACTCCATGGTTACAGCGCGATCATAACCAAGGGACATACGTCAAGAAGAAGTTCATTACTGTGCCCGCTTGATATATATATTGATGTTCAATAGTGTGTATTAGAGATATTATGTAATAATTGTGAATTTATGTTTGATGTTGAATTATGTCACGTTGAAATGATGTGAAAACAAATTTATGTTTGATGTTGGGATTATGTCACGTTGAAATGATGTGAAAACAAATTTATGTTTGATGGTGGGATTATGTCACGTTCAAATGATGTGAAAACAAATTTCCAGTCAAAACACAAGAGTTTTTCTGAATTTAATTAAACACTATATTTTTGCATTAACAAAATAGTAATTTAAACACTATATTGTGTTTTAAAACTTGTTAAAAAAATTAAAACTTTAGGTCACATAATTTTCCTGTGTGCAATAAAGCAAAATAGAATCTATATTTTTTAAAATATTTTTATGTCTTTTATTTAATTTTCTGTGCAATTAACTATCCTTTTATCATTTGTGTAAAAAGAAATATATTAAAATCCTAATGAATTGGCGGGCAGCGAAACTGCAGTTTGGCTGCCCGCCAAAAACCTTTAGTCCTGGGCGCCACCACCAGTCGGGACTAAAGGGGCGCCACCACCAGCCGGGACTAAAGGTGTGACCTTTAGTCCCGGGCGTTAACAGGGCCCGGGACTAAAGGGTCTTTAGTCCCGGCTGGTGGTGGCGCCCGGGACTAAAGGTCCTTATATAGCCTCTGCGCCCGCCCCGGCCCCTCTTCTTCCTCCTCCCCACTGCCGAGCCAAGCCCTAATAGACCCGCCGCCGCTCGTTCGATCCGCCGTCGAGGCCGCACCTCGTGAGCGCCCGCACGCGCACCGGCGCCCCACCGCCCCGACGTCGCACGTCCTGACTAAGCGTGCTCGCCGACGCGCCGCCCCTCGACCACCCCAGCCCATCCCCGCTCCGCCACGGCCGTCCCCGCCCTGGCCTCGCTCCGCCGTGGCCGGCCCGGCCCCGCTCCGCCGCGGCCATCCCCGCCGCCGGACTAGTGCCCTGCCCCCTGAACCACTGGATTGGAGGAGAGGAGGAGCAGGGCAGTAGAGGAGAGAAGGGAGGTGGAGGAGAGAAGGGAGGTGGAGGAGAGAAGGGAGAAGGAAGAAGGAGAAGGGAGGAGAAGGAGAAGGGAGAAGGAAGAAGGAGAAGGGAGGAGGAAGGAGAAGGGAGGAGGAGGAGCCTCAGCCGCCGGCCACGCCCCTCGCCACCTCGTCATCACCGCCTCCGGACGCCCATCACCGCCGACCCCTACGTACGTCGATCGTCACCGCCAACCCCTACGTACGTCGATATGTGTTTGTATGTGATATATGCAGAGGAATGCCTCGTTGTGTTGTATGCAGAGCAACACCGTCGTTGTGTTGTATGCGGAGCAACGCCACCTCGTTGTGTTGTATGCGGAGCAACGCCGCCTCGTTGTGTTGTATGCTGAGCAACGTCACCCCGTTATTGTATATGCGGAGCAACGCTGCCCCGTTGTTGTATATGCGGAGCAACGCCGCACCGTTGTTGTATACCCTAGCGAGAACGACGATTTGCCCTAGCGAGAACGACGATTCGCCCTAGCGAGAACGACGAATTCGCCCAAGCGAGAACGACGAATTCGAGGGCGAATTCGTCGTTCTCGCTAGGGCGAATTCGTCGTTTATATGACTTGTTTACATATATGACTTGTTTATATATATGACTTGTTTATATGACTTGTTTACATATATGACTTGTTTACATATATGACTTGTTGACATATATGATTGTTTACATATATGAATTGTTTATATATATGACTTGTTTATATGACTTGTTTATATATGTGACTTAGATTTATTTTATTTATGACTTATTGTACATATATGACTTGTTTACATATATGACTTGTTTATATATACGTGACTTAGATAAATTTGTATATGACTTATTGTATATATATGACTTGTTTATATATGTGACTTAAATTTTGTTAAATTTGTTAGATATGGCTGCCCCGGGAGACATGGAGGAAGAAATGATGAATATTATTGCCAATGCTGGTGAGCAGGATGTTGATGACGGAAGTCAATACCTAGCTCTTGAAAATGAGCAAGAAAATGTTTTGCAAGAAAATACAGGCGAGGCATATATACTAAATATATATTATATGTGAATATTGTATATATTTCTGTGTACAAAAGATATTTATTTATTATTTTTTTTATATGTAGCCCTCTGGATCGGCGACCACAACGGTGAAGAGCAAAAATGTTCGAGGACCGAAGAAACCACTGGAGGGCCGGTACATAATATCAGAATTCAACATCGAGACAGGCGAACCACTTGGTCCACATAAAAGAAAATTCGTGGAACACTGTGGGTACCTTGTAAGGGACAGAATTCCGATCAGTATCTATGAATGGAAGAAAAAGATCAACGAGCCTGATGTTAGTTTTGTTTCTGATGTTGACAAGAATTTGCTCTGGAATGATATCCTTGCCCATTTCACGTTGCAAGCGGATGATTATGATGATACAACGATGAATGAATTGAAGGAGCTAGTTCGATCGTGGGCTATGAAGAAGATGGCCACACAATTCCAGACTTGGAAGAAACACCTATACAACACATACATCAAGAAGAACGAAACGTCGAATTTCAATACTGCTACGGGCCCGATCTCGAAACAGAGGCCCTATTGGAATGATTTCGTAGAGTACAAGACATCAGCAGAGGGTGAGGCACGGGTGAGAAGGAACCAAGAGAATGCTTGAAAAAAGGTATACCACCATGACATGCGATCAGGTGGCTACGATACTGCCATTCCGAAGTGGCAAAAAATGGAAGCGGACATTATTGCCAAGGGGATCGAACCAGAATCAGCCAAGTGGCCCCCACGCTCGAAGAATTGGTTTTTTAGTCATGGGGGAAGACTCAACCCATAGACCAGTCTTGCAGTGTATGGGCAAAAACTCAAAACAGCAGCACGCCAATTGGCTTTTGCTATAGAAGCTAAAGAGATTGGTGTGTTCAAGCCCAATAGAGAGAAGGATGAGCTGACGTATGCCATCGGGACTACTGAACACATTGGCCAAACCAGAGGCTTAGGACGCAACACTCCATGGGTTCATGGTTTCCCTAATGATAGGAAACCTACCGAAGCCGCCAGAGAAGCAAGGAGGAGCAAGCAGCGCGGGTGACAATGTTGGAGGAAATGGTGCTTGAAGCAAAGGAGAGAGAAAAAGCAATGGAAGCAAGAATGCAGGAAGAAATCAGAAAGCAAGTGCAGATAGCAATGAGTGCCCAGAGGCAGGCATCAGAGCCAGGAATGAATGTTAATATTAGCCCCCCTGGTCAGTTGAAAAGCAGCTGCGCTTCCACTGAGCTGCCAAAGCAAGATGACGCAGCGCTGCGCTTCCCCGTGGATGATGTCACTACTCCAATGACATCAATTGAGCTACATGTTCCAAGGGGGAATGACACAATCAAGGCCACTATCGGTGTTTTTACTCCTCCAGACCCTACCAAGACACCAAGAATCCATGGGGCACCAATACAACCTGGATATGCTAGGGTCGCAGTGGATAAAGTGAGCAAAGGTTATGAGGATCTAGCTTTTGACATTCCTGGAGGTGATGAAGAGAAGACTCTAGGAGAAGCAGAGAAGGCATATATACTATGGCGCAAGCGCTACGTCATTATCCCTGGGGCGTCTGCTCCACCGCCAGCAGACATTAGGTGCGGACAAAAGTTAACAAAACAATTTTTTGATAATTTTATATGGGCATGACTAATAATATGCATTTACTTATATCTCATTATTTTTTGTACTCACAAAGCAGGGCCTCCGCCAACCAAAGTCCAGTTGTTGCTTCTCCCGACCATCATAGTGCTCAGGGCAATGATGACGCCTTCGAAGGCACTGCTGCATCCCCACCATCTCCAACTCCTCCGCCGCCTCCAAGTAAGTCCACAACTCCTCCGCCGAGGTCTCCAATGCCTCCGCCGCCTCCAAAGTCTGCACTGCCTCCAAGGCGGTCTCCAACGCCTCCCCCGCCTCCAAGGAAGCCAGCCCCTAAGAGGTCCGCCCCGCAAACGAAGCCGTTGCCCTGCCCGCCGACAAAGAAGCAGAAAGCAAATACTCATCCAGTTATTCCCCAAAAACTATCTTATGAGAAAAGTGAACAGGAATTAAAGGATGTAGTACAAAAAGAAGTGACAGATTTCTTTGAAGGTGCAAAACAGGCACGACGAGCGAGGGAGAACCCGGAGCCATCATACTTCTTCCTACCTCCATATCAGCTAAGAAAGAAGTTGGAACAAAAAAACGGGATTCTCTTAAGAGCGCCGCGAAACAACCGATATCAGACTATGACCGCTCTCTCACCAAGTCATATGAGGCAGCGCAAAAAAAGAAGAGAGTAGGGAAAGGTGTTGCACAACTCGGACAACAATCGCAACAATCAATCCCCCCCTTGTCGTTCCTAACGAATATGGTTCAAACTTAAACTTAGTGGAGGAGGTAGGCGGCTATGAGTCGTTTCTTCGGTTTTATGAGGACACTGGTTTGAACCTTGCTGAAGTGCTCGCTGAAGGACCATCTGCTCCGAAAGTGGATCCTTACAAGAAATTTGTACTAGGCCAGAGTCTATACAACCCAGAGAAATTAGGTGAACTGGGTACGCAAATGTACCTGCTAAACAGGTGGTACATGTCGGCGTCTGATGCGGGACAAATCTATCTTTCTGTCAGAATTAGAAACCACCATTACTTCCGTGGCAATGACATTATCTATGTCGAGCTTCCAGAATTACACCAACTATGCCACCTGGACTCTCTCGACAAAAGTCTCATTAGCTGCTATTGTCTATAAGTGTGATTATTTTCTACTATATTCACAATTTCTTTATTATATATTCACAATATATATATTCACAATTTTCATGTATGCAGATATGAGATGACAGAACTTAGAAAGAGAAAGGATAATGATGTTGGGTTCGTTGATCCGTATGTCGTATACAAACACCCTAACCCCCCGAAGGATTATAAGCCTCAACCTGAGAGAAATCTCATGAATTTCTTAGTGAACCAACGCGACAAGAAGGAGATACTCTTCCCCTACAACTTCAAGTGAGTGTTATTATGAGTAATTAATGTCGATCATATATATGGGACATCAATATTTCCTTGCTAGCTAGTTACCTCTCTCTCTCTCTCTCTCTCTCTCTCTCACACACACACACACACACACACACACACACACATATATATATATATATATATATATATATATATATATATATATATATATATATATTTATGCAGCAATCACTGGATATTGATGGTCATCGATATGGCCAATAGTAGATTGAAAATCTTAGACTCGTTGAGAAAACCACAAACGGAGTATCAAGACATGATAGATATTATACAAGGGTAATTAATTTAGTTTCTCTATAACAACATATATATAATGGCGCCGATCTCTCAACAATTATTAAAGGTTAAATTATTTTTTTTATTTTTTTGGGAGCAGGGTTTGAAAAAGGTTCATTGAGGAACAAAAAATAAAACATTGCAAAGCGCCACTGGGTGTAATCGCACACAAAGTAAGTACTATAACTACACATTTATATTCAATTAACACCATATGATGATTTCAATTCACTCTAATTGATTTTTTTGTCGTAAAAGTGGGTTCTAAGGCAGGAGCAGGGTAACAACTACTGCGGATACTATGTTTGCAAGTTCATCATGGCGCACTCAAAGAGAACTCCTGAAGAGCAACTCAAAGTACGTATATAAATACTTTTTCCTTTATATTATTTCGATCGTATATTTACAATTTCTTTATTGCTCTCATTTGTATAAGTAATTACATGAGCAATACACATACATACATATATATATATATACATATATACATATATATATATATATTAATACTTTTTCCTTTAACTTTTATTGAAGACTGAATGGTTGAGGAAAAGAGTCATACGACTTGACCAACTTAAAGCAATTCGAGAGATTATAGCAGGATTTCTAAATGACCAGGTCATCAACCCCAACGGCGAGTTCTACAATGACCCGAACGAAACGTGGATGTCAAATCTGGAGGAGTGAATTGCTAAGGACATAAACAATTTATATATCAAACCTTTGTAATATATATATATATATATATATATATATATATGTATGCACATATTATATGTACATAAAATAACGTGTGTATATATATGATCATCATATATATATGCATGTACGCGTATATTCGTTTGTTATTTATGTACAAAGTTCGAACGAAAACTTACGTGTGCAAAGTACACATATATATTACTATTAGCAGCGTATTCGAAAATGTATTTTAATATCAAAACTAATCATTAAATGAAAAAAGAAACCAAAAATAGAAACTAGAAAAAGAAAAAAAAGAGGGACATTTAGTCCCGGTTGGTGTTTCCAACCGGGACTAAAGGTCCTGCCCCATGGCGGTCTCTGGCCAGGCCTGGAGACCTCCTTTACTCCCGGTTGGTATTTCCAACCGGGACTAAAGGTCTCCCTTTAGTCCCGGACGTCAAGCCGGGACTAAAGGAGGGTACCTTTAGTCCCGGATTGGTGCTCCCGGTTGGGAAACCGGGACTAAAGGGGTTTTCCAACCGGGAGCAAAAAGCCTTGCTGCACCAGTGGCACACAGGTACTAAAATCTTTAATATTTTTCTGCAATGCGCATATGAGCTTATTTGAGATTCACCCGCATGATAGAAGTAGGGAAAGCATTGACATGAACAGCAGACAGTCTGCGAGAGCTATTGGGTACTGAAAAACTATTTCAGTTACAAGAAAAACAATTTTTTGTAGGCTACGCATAAAAGATGAAAAAAATACCAACAATAATTCCTACTACCTCCTGTGTTTCCATATGTATATATTGCAAAAGCTAGGACAACCTTTCGTTTGTTGCATGTTTCAAGAACTACATAACAGCAGCAAATGCAGTTTTTAGATAATAGGAGGAAATACAGGGCCAAGAGAAGGTACTAAGAAGCATGATTTTATTGGTTGAATAGTGCCTTGGCTTCCTTGGATTGAATCACTTTGCCTCCTTGGATTGCAAAACCAAACGTGAGATATAGTTGAAAATATATGTAGCAACAAATATCTGTTGCTAGCATATAATCTGAGAAAGGTGCCACTTAGAAACAAAATTTATTAGCATGTAAAAAGTGCAGTATATACATTCTCAAACAAATGAGCCCATGACCAAAAATTGAAAAGCAAATCATCAAAGGCAAATGCAGAAATTGGGAAGACTACGTAATTGATATTCACATCTAATTGTTTATACATTCGCAGCTCCATATACAGTTGCAAAACATGCAAAATAGAAAGAGAAGGCATTTGCCGGCCGGCCGATCTGCAGATGGCCGTAAACTGGGCTATGCTGCTCCAGGGGCCGCGCAAGGGCGTGCCGGAGAAGCTACCCGGCCTTGGCATCGATCGAGCTATGGAGCGCAGCGGCCTAGTGGGAGGCGGGGAGCGTCGAGCAGCAGCGGCGCGAGGGAGGCCAGGAGGAGGAATACGTACGGAATAAGGCGGCGACCTCGGAGGAGAAGGGGCAAGCAGAGGGTGTCGGGGCTCTGGCCCATGCGCCGCGCTCGCCGGAGCGGTTGAGGCTGAAGCGGAAGCGCAGGGCGGCGCCGCATCCCGCGTTAAGGACGGAGAGAGCCTTTTTAGGAGCGTGGGGGCTGGATGGGGCACGAACATGCTAGAAGCTAGGTGTTCTGTTGGCCGTTGGTGCCGTATCAAATGGATAGGAAAAACAAGTGATGTGGCTGTTTGTGGGAGCAAAAAATGTTGTACACAAATAAGGGTAATGGTAGATTCTAAAAAATCAGGACAAATTTTCTTGTGCATACATGGACATATATAATAGTCCTTACTGCAATATGCATGACTAGATTTCAATTAGCTAATAGGAGAATTCATTTGCGAATAAGAAAACTCTGCATGATCTCTTCTTCAATTTAATAGATTACTTAAAAGTTGCAAACAAGTATGCTGAATTGCTCATGGCTAAAGTTAAATATCCATCTCTGTTTGTCTTAAATAAATCAAACAGTAGCACAAATTGCTGCTTTTTTCATTCTGTTGGACGACACTAGAAAACCATCCTTCATTACTTCCATCTCCATATATCTGTTGCAAAGCAAACATAAATTAAACTTAAACTCTTAACTGCCTTTATAATAGACCAAAAAAAGAAATCAAAATCCACTACAATGAATTGTCAGAGGCTATCTAAAAATGTTGGACTGCCATAGTAAAAGTAAAGAAGGCTTATCAAGTCACTTATTTTCAATTAACATCTAATCCTGCATAACAGAAACAACCGAAACATCTAATGAAGAGCGTGGATTCTGTGAACAATCAAAGGAACTATTTATTAATCTTTTCTATAGCGGTAAGAGGGATTCTGTGAACAATAAAAGGAACACTTCACCAGAAATGACAAAAATGGGTGAAGTTATAAGGCCACCAGAACATCATAATCTCCTCATCCTTCCTCTTCCTTCCTCTTCCTAATTAGCGAATTCAATATCTTCTCACTAGAAGGAATACTGAATTTAAGATGACTGCAACTAGAAAAAAAACACGATTTCAGCAAACAACTTGTTACAGCCTAGAGGTAGACACTAGTAGAGAAACGACTTTTGATCCTCTTCGAAATTTGGCTTTAGTCCCGGTATTTTTCACGCCCGGGACTAGAGAAACCTTTAGTCCCGGTTGGTAGCTCCAACCGGGACTAAAGGTCCCTGCCCAACGGCTACTGCGGCAGGCTTTTGCTGCAGGGGACCTTTAGTCCCGGTTGGAGCTACCAATCGGGACTAAAGGTTAACTTTTACTCCCGGTTGGTCCCTCCAACCGGGAGTAAAAGTCTACTCTCGGCTGGAGGCTCCGTCCGAGACTAGAAAGGGACCTTTAGTTCCGGTTGCTGTCTCTAACCGGGACTAAAGGTCCCCTCCTATATACCCTTTCTTCCTCCCCGAGCCCCGAGCCACTTCGAGCTCAGTGTTCTTGCTTCATCGCCGGCCTCTCTTCTTCCTCATCGCCGGTAATCACAAGATTTCTTCGATTCCTCCATCGATTCTTCGGTTCTAAAGGTTACCAACTTTATACTCTCATGTTTCATCAGTAGCATATCTCATTTTGTGGACTAGATATATGTGGTTTTTTATGGTGGATTTTTTTATTTGTAAGTCATTTAAGCTCAAAATCACTTTAAAATTTGCATATTTGGATGAAGGAAGGTTAAAGTAGTTATTCAAAACTAGTATTCAGCTTTCATTTCTAGCATGCATAGCACACTTCATGGTTTAGAAATATAGAGAATTTTAGAGTTTTTTTAATTTTATTTGTTTATAAAATGAGAAATTTATATTATATTAAAAATGAGTATAGAGAGTAGATGGCAACTGCTTCTGGGTCCTCGGCCTCTCATTGGGTTCCAAAACGACTGAGGCCGGACCTCCTTCTCATTGCATGCGGCAAGTGTGAGGAGAAGATTGTGATGGAGTACCGGGTGAGGAAGGAGTGTCCCAACAAGGGTGGTATCTTCTACAAGTGTCCGGATCGCAATGTGAGTTATTTTGTCGCATTTGATGATTATGGTTAATTTATACTTATTTTCATGATGATCATGATTAAAGTTCTAATTTTTTGTTTTAATTTCAGTGGGATGGCACTGGATGTTCAGGCTGGTACCTGGAGGAAGAGTATGTTGAACACGTGCAAAACTCTCTTGCACAGGCGGCTACGGCGGCTGATGAGGTAGTGATCCTGCGGAAGAAGGCCATAGATGTTGAACAAATGCATGATCTGTCTGTTTTAGTTAGGATTGGTCGCGAAATCCTTATGTTGCTGAAGTGCATTTTAGCTTTAGTTTTTTTTAGTGGTAGTTGGGATTGTCTACATTGTAGCGAGACTTTCATAAATTAATACCTTGTGTGGTGGCATGCATGTTGTATAATTAACTAATTATGTTCTATGTTTTAATATGGTATGTATGTCATGTAATGCAGATGAGCCAACATTGGATGTACAATGCTGATCGCCGCTCCCAAGAGTTCATTGAGGGCATGCATTCTTTCTTACGTGTGGCCGAGGCAAACAAACGCGATGGTTTCATGTGCTGCCCATGTGCCATATGTAAGAATTTGAAGGAATATGCTAGCTCAAGGAGTCTTCATTCACACTTGTTGAAGTCGGGTTTCATGCCAAACTATATTTGTTGGACGAAGCACGGAGAAACCGGGGTTGTAATGGAAGAAGGTGAAGAAGAACAATGGGACGATGATGACATTATTGCTGAATATGGTGCCTTCAATGATACTGCAATGGGGGAAGCTGAAGAAGAGGTAGGGGCAGAAGATGAGCCCGCTGATGATCTTGGTCAGACCATTCGTGACACACAAAGAGAATGCGAAAGTGAAAAGGAGAAGATCAAGTTTGAGCGCATGCTAGAGGATCACAAGAAATTGCTATACCCAACTTGTGATGCGGGGCAGAAAAAGTTGGGTACCACACTAGAATTGCTGCAATGGAAGGCAAAGAATGGTGTATCTAATAAGGGATTTGGGGAGTTACTGAAAATCCAAAAGAAGATGCTTTCGAAGGATAAGGAATTGTTCGCCACTACGTACGAAGCAAAACAGGTAGTCTGCCCTTTGGGATTAGAAATCCAAAAGATACATGCATGTCCTAATGATTGCATCCTCTACCGTGGTGAGGAGTACGAGAAGTTAGATGCATGCCCGGTATGTCATGCATCGCGGTATAAGATCAGGCGAGATGACCCTAGTGATGTTGAGGGCAAACGTCCCACGAAGAAAATCTCTGCCAAGATTATGTGGTATGCTCCTATAATACCACGCTTGAAACGTCTGCTCAGAAACAAAGACCATGCAAAGTTGTTGCGATGGCACAAAGAAGACCGTAAGGTAGACAATATGTTGAGACACCCTGTTGAGATCGTAAGAAGTTCACTACTATGCCCGCTTGATATATATAGTGATGTTTAATAGTGTGTATTAGAGGTATTATATAATAATTGTGAATTCAGAGATGTTTATTAGGTGTTTCCTTTTTTTCTATGTTTAGATTAAATTTGTGTTTGATGGTGGGATTTCCATGTCGCTTTTGGACAATGAGTGATGAAAAAATGAAAAGATTTATGTTAAAATGATGTGAAAACAAATTTCCAATCAAAAACAAAAGTTTTACTGATTTAAATTAAACACTACATTTTTGCATTAACAAAATAGTAATTATTAATGACATTATGTTTCAATATTTATAAGAAAAAACAAAAAACTTTAGGTCACACAATTTTCCTGTGTGCAATAAAGCAAAAGTAAATCCATATTCTTTTAAAACAATTTTATGCCTTGTATTTAATTTACTATGCAATTAACAAGACTTTAACATTTTATAGAAAGAAATATATAAAAAACAAATAGAGCTTGAAACGGGCGGGAAGTGAAACTGCAGCCCAACTTTAGTCCCGGGTAGATCTACCATCCGGGACTAAAGGTGGGCTGTATTTTTTGCGGCCCGCCAAAATACGCCTTAAGTCCCGGCTCGTAATACCAGCCGGGACTAAAGGTCTTTTAGTCTCGGGCGTTTACAGGAGCCGGGACTAAAGGTCCCTCCCCTATATAAGGCGGCCATTTCTTCTTCCTCCTCACTCTTCGTCTTCATCGCCCATCGCCACTGCCGCCGCCGCCCCCCTCATCACCGTCGCCCGTGGCCACCTCATCGTCCTTGACCTCGCCGCCGCCGGACCCGGCGCCGATCTTCTCCTTCCCGACCTCCGACGTGCTCTTCGACTGCGCGTGGTCCGAGTCCCACGACTCCCTCTGCGCCGCCGCCTACAGGGACGGCTCCATGCGCCTCTTCGACGCCGCGTGGCTCCCGTCGCCGTAGAACCCCGTGCGCCTCCTCCGCGAGCACGCGCGGGAGGTGCACGGCCTCAACTGGAACCCCAACGCCGGCCGCCCCGCGCGCCACCAACGCCGCCGGCCCCAACGTACTGTGTATTGATATATATAAATTTGTTATATATATATATATATATATATATATATATATATATTAGAGAGTTATAAATTTGTATTGTTATATATATAAATTTGCTATATATATATATATATTAGAGAGTTATAAATTTGTATTTTTATATATATAAATTTGTTATACATCTACATTAGAGAGTTATAAATTTATATTGTTATATAGCTAAATTTGTTATACATATATATTAGAGTTATAAATTTATATTGTTATATACATAAATTTGTTATACATACATATTAGAGAGTTATAAATTTGTATTGTTATATATATATATATTTGTTATACATATTAGAGAGTTTTAAATTTATATTGTTATATATATCTCTTGCCAATAAATATTTCTAGAAAATAAGAAATCAAAGTTATGCTTTGGAGACTTGAATTTTGAGTGTAGTTATTTAATTAATTTTAAGCACATGACTCGATCCATTTTATAGATATATGGTTTTTATTTTTTATAGATATATCTAGTGATGTAAAAGCTAGATGGCTGCCCCGAGAGACAACATGGATGAAGAAATGATGGATATTATCAATACTAGATGGAGTGAATTTGTTATCCCAAGGATATGATAGAATATACAATGCAAGCTTTATTTGTAATATATATATATATATATACATATACATATTATATGTATATAAAATAGCGTAGAATATGTATATGCATGTAATATATACATTAGTTTCATACTTTAGTTTGTACAAAATGTTCGAACATTATAAGGGTGTAGAATACGTATATTATTAGCAGCGTAGAATGCGTATTCGAAAACCAAAACGAATCATCAATTGAAAACAGAAACAAAAAAAAGAAAAAAAGAAAACCTTTAGTCCCGGTTGATAATACCAATCAGGACTAAAGGGCCGACCCACGTGGACAGGCCGGGAGGCCTCTTTAGCCCCGGTTGATATTACCAACCGGACCTTTAGTCCCGGGCGAGAAACCAGGACTAAAGGAGGGGCCCTTTAGTCCCGGATTCGTGCTCCCGGTTGGAAAACCGGGACTGAAGGGGTTTCCCAACCGGGAGTACAGCTTGTTTCTGTACTAGTGAGAAGGAAAAAGCCAAATTGTTAAATTATTTGCATTATACCAAATGTATGAGTAATTGAGTATAAATTAATAGAGCATAACAAGAAGGGATCAACATATAAAACTCAATAATATAACACCCAATAACTGAGAATAAGCTCCTGATTGATCAGCGTACATACACAGATGGCCATTACATATAAGCAGCCTATCTCTGCAGCAATCAATCAAATTGACACCATTTCACGGCTATCTCTAATTTATATTATCTGTTCTTTACATGTACTAGGCCTATCCCGATTTAATATGTAGAACAGTTTTATATGAAAAAAAAGAATTGGCACAAGAACAGTTAAAAGAGTGTAAGAAGATGTTATAGGGCAACAACTAGAGATTTCAGTTTTACAACAGAAAAAAAATCATATCAACCCTCTGACTCTAGATACGAGTACTACATTAAGCAATCTAACTAATTACAGTGGAGTGTCTTCAGGGCGGTGGCAGCTGTATATATGTTGGAGCAGAGAACAAACACTGATTAACAGGATCAGGAATGGGTACTTGTGAGGACATGCCTGTTTGGCAAGTATAGCGCTTTGCACAGATGTCATTCACAAATGTGCAACGCATATCAAGTAAATCACAACTAACTATGACTCGCTACAAATCAGCCCCACATCGTGCACCGCATATCAAGTAAGAATGACAAAGTCTTCCTCTAGTCATCAATTTCACAGAACTAATTAATGTATTGATCAGTTTCACAGAGCAGGAACAAGATGGAAAAGGAGCAGTACTTCTACCAAACAGCAAAAAAATCAGTCGACAGCATCCATCAGTCACTAATTTTTGTCACACCCTATTTTAAGGATAAAATTGAATGCATAATCTTATGTGCACCCAGAGATCAGTTACACACATAAGCCGACAAATTATAAAAGTACCATCATAGGTGTTTATTATATCACGAATAATATCAAGCTCATGGTCTTTACATAATTATATTGGAATAATAAAAATAACTCTCGTGGTAGCTCCATATTAAAGGGACGTCAACTGGTTGACCACAAGTCTAGTAATCCTTAAGAAAATCATCATAACTGTTGCCATCTGTTACCCATCATAACTTCCGGTGCCTCTAACGCTGTCTCGGCGGACACATGGGCCCTGTTTGCTTCTCTTATAATCCGTCTTTTTCAGCTTGTTTTTTCAGCCAGAACAGTTTTTTTCTCTCACAACAAATAAGCCGGAACAATATTTTGGCTTATTTTTTCAGCGAAGCGAACAGGGCCATGGTTCATCCTTCCAGTATTGGGTGCTGGCTTCTGATTGCTATTCTGCCTCGGGGGTTTGCCGGTTTATCTTTTTAGGGCAGTTGTAAGACATGTGTCCTTATTCTCCACAATGGAAACACTTTGTTGGGGGTGTTAGGGGCACTAGTCCTCATAGGAGTAGTATTGGGGTTCCATTGACGTGGTGTCTGCTGACCACCCTGTTGCTGGCTCTACTAGTGCAGCTGGAACTGATTGTGCTGCGGGTACATATCATGATTCCACTCATTAGATAGCCCTTGGTACCTCTGTTGGAAGCCTTGCAGGGGATTGGTGCGCTGGCGAGTGTTGCTTCCAGAGGCCTATACCTGAAGCCTCCTCTTCTTGGCTTCCATCTCCTTACGCTTATTATCAATCACAATAGCACGATTCACAAGTGCTTGGAAGTTGGGATAAGTGTTGGACATAAGTTGGAGTTGGAGACCATCATACAATCCTTTGAGGAAGCGATACTGCTTCTTGTCATCATCAGCTACTTCATCCGGGGCGTAGTGTGATAGTTGAGCAAACTTATCATGATACTCACTTACAGACATTGACCCTTGCTTTAGGGCCCTGAACTACTCTTGCTTGAGCTCTGTCAATCCTGCAGGAATGTGATATGATCTGAAATTCTCCCTATAATTCCTGCCAAGTGATAGCTGGAGCATTGTTAGGATGCCCATACTCAAATGACTCCCACCAGTTTTGGGGTGCTCCCTGAAGTTGTCCTGACGCATACAGCACCTTCTCTAGGTCATTGCACTGTGCTATGTTGAGCTGCTTCTCCACTGCACTTAGCCAGTCATCCGCCTCTAATGGATTTGCAGCATGAGTGAACACCGGAGGGTGTCCCTTCATGAATTCAGCACGCTTGTCTCTAACATGAACGGGTGGTCGTCCTCCTACAGGCTGATTTTACAGGTGTTGCATCATTGTCTACATCAGTTGCTCCTGCATTGCCATGAGCTGTTCAATAGTAGGTGGTGGTGGTGGTGGATCCATAGGGGCACCTCTGCCATGGCCCATGCCTCTTCCTTTGGTGGCCATCTATTTTTCCAAAACAAAGTTTCAAAATTTAGAGATGTCAAAGTTATAAATCACTTATAGAGGATAAAGAACAATGCTAGAAGTTTTCTAGGTGAGTTCCATCAACAGCAGATCCTAAAATAGTCATAAGTCAATTTCTAGATATCCAACAAAGACGTTCTTTACATGGTTGGAAAGCTTAGGAAGTTATTTGCAACAGATTCTGTCGTTAAATTAGTCAAGAACATACTGCACAGAAACTCCAACTTGTAATAGTTATATCTCACGAACCAGAATAGATAAAAAGATTATTCTTATGGCTATAGAAAGATACAAAAGTCTACAATTTCCCATAAAAATTTCATAATCTTTGGTCATACATTATTAAATGAGCATTATGATAAATACAAACTTGTCTGGGAAACAAAACTAAGAGAACAAATATGACCAACCAAAACTATTTATTCATCAATCTTAAACTTATGATCCTTATCTATGTGACTTGTGGACATGCCCACAAACTCCCAGTAATCATTACAAAAACTCCAACTCAAACATAAGCATAAGCACAAACCAACTAAACACCAAAGTTCATACCGCACACACACTACACCACAACACCGCTTCACCATCAGACATCTGACGCTAAAAATTATATTTGGCGATGGATGATCTGACGCTAAAGATAACTCAAAGGCCATCTGACGCTAAATCCTCATTTAGCGATTTAGTGTCTGTCGCTATAGGTATTCATATTTAGCGTTGAACCGTCTGCCGCTAAAGCCAAGTGTACCGTCAAGCTGTCTGTCGCTAAAGAAAATGGGCCCCACCCACCGTGACAAACCCTAGGTCCTTTCCCAAATCCTAAACACAGCTGTCGCCGCCTCTTCTTTCATCTCCCGCAAGCCGCCTCTAGCTTTTTCCTCTTCCGTCGCGCTCCACTCTCTCTCCGGTCTCTCCCTCCTGATTCCAATCTACCCCATCCCACCCCATGCGACTATGGCAGAGCTCCGTTCTTCCTAGGGCTCGGCGGATCTAGTCCTCGGAGCAGCGGATCCGGCTAGTGGGCATCCCTAAGGTGACAGCTCCTTCGTTGTCGATTCAGAGATGGCGAAGAAGGCGCCGGAGTGGTGGAGTCATGGAGAGCGCCCAGCCTCGGCCTCGATCCACCTCGGTGCAGCCAAGGGCGCTTCGTTGGCTCTCCAATCCAAAGCGGTGCCGGTCGGTACGGTGCCGTGATGGCTCCCTCTTCCGATCCCGCACGCTCCCAGCTCCCCCTCCTGGTCCCACGTGCTCCCGGCTCTCGGCAGACGACAGCAGGCTAGCAGCAGCCGTGGCTGCGCCCAGCATCCAGCATGCGGTGCCGCGTTGCGCCTGGAGCTTGGGGGCTACGGCCTGCCCTTGGCGCTGGCCTGGGTTCTATAAGCTCATCCCTCGATCTTCAAGGTACTCACGCATACTTACATTGGGCTTGCTTGTCGTAGTTTTGCCACGAGTTCATCTGCGGCTGTAAGCCTGTAATATGATAATAATGTAGATCTGCGCCGATGTAATCTTCCTGACCTACGCTGCTACCTGCAGGATCGCACAATGCACGATACACAGATAGTATTAGAGTGTGGAACTTTGTTTGATATTTTGTGCTAAAAAAGAAGAGAAGAAACTTTGATTATATTTTAATTTTATAACCACAGTAGGTGTAGCTCACTAGAATTGATATACATACATGATTAGACCGGTTAAGTTTGGTATTTGTATATAGCAACCTGCCCTAGCTGAACTTTTCAGCTGGGTCCGCCAATGTCTATACTGCTCTCTGAATTTCTCGTACTACCTAAACTAAGGATGCCATGGTTTCAGATGGTTAGAAGCCCCCAAAAAACTGAATTAACAGTATACTAGCGAATCAGTTCTAGCTAGCTTGTGTCTCAGCATTTTGATTCTCACAAGAATCTGATGAACACTGCACCAAACAGTGAGATGCTTTTGAGATGCTCCTAGCCACGTGAGATGCTTTTGAGCTTCACGTTGGTGTTTCTTTATTTTACTGGTTCTTTGATTTTTTTTACAGTATGTGTGTGTGGTCCAGACTGAAGAACAAAGCCATTTTTTACAGATTCTTTCAATGGCTATTTGCATTTGTAAAAGCATTTTGTGCTAGTTATGTTATCTTGTCTGGCTCCATTTGTTTTGACAGAAAATATTCTGGCCAATGTACCTTGCATGATTGTAAAAGCATTTTGTCCTACCTATGTTATCTTGTCTGGCTCAGTTTTAGGTAAAGGCACAATGCATTTACAGTGCTAATGCTAGACATCTATTGGTTGATTTAACTTGCCTGTTAATGGAAATTAATAAAATTATTTGAGAAAAAAATAGAAGATTATGTGAGCATAGGTAGCTTGTTTTTTAATAATATATCATTTTTAGTCCCCTTTTACAATATTAGACCTACTGTGACTGCAGTTTCATAACATGTTGTTTGATGTGTGTAGGACTGCAGGTAGCAGCTCTCTACTAGCTACTAATATAACACCTTCAATGTACAGAAAGGTAAATAGTACAAACCTATGGCTATTTATCTTGCTCCATTTCATTAGTATAGACCTATAGCTAGCATCTGGCATTCATGTGGACACTGAAGCTAGCTGTTTTCGTTTTTGTTCAGACTTAAAACTGTTGGATTGTCGTAAATGAAGGCAGCCAAATTAAAAACAGATAAAAATATATTTATGATGTTACACCTCAGGATTAATTAATTAATTATATTGAAGTTGGAGATATGGCATGACATGATCTTGCTTTTTTGGCTGAAGTAGAAATTTCAACAGTTTCCTTTTGTTATTATAGTCATACATGAGTCCCTGATGCTTTGTATTCAATACTTTCATTTATCTGCACTTGACTTTATTTGAGAATCTATGTTGTTCAGACTAGTAGTGAAGAACTGAAAGTTCTGTGAGTCTGCACTTCCACAAAAACAAAGTGATATCTGCTTAGTCATTTGCACCCTTTGATCTGATTACTTTTTTGGGACCTGATCTCATCCTTGGAAGATGATGCTTTTGCTAGATAGATGGTTCACTCAAGTACACAGGAAGCCGATGTAACTTTGTTGATTCCTAACAGTGGGGTAGCAGACTTAAAGTGGTGATGGTTTGAGTGGGGGAAAAAGGTTCGTGATTGTACTAGCTTCCCTTCTACTGGCATCAAATCCTAGTCAAGTAGTTGGTTTGTCCTCAATCTGATTTTTTTCTTCTACATGGTCATTGCATCTGGTTCAGGCTGCAGACTGCATGCAACATGGCAGTATTAATCTGACTATCTGAAGCAAATTTTGGTACTTGTACAGAAGGTGGGACAGGGGAAGTGTTGTCTTCAGTTATATTTTCTTGAGCTGCAATCGTTGACCTCAGATTTGTCCAGGTGCTGCAGCCATCTCCTGCCATCCCTCACTTAAATGATAGGCATTTTGAATAGCCGATAATTTTTCATCTGTGATATCTTGCCTTATATCACTTATAACTGATGACTTTATTCTCATGAAAACATTGAGACTTCAGCTGTTGCAAAATTAGTTGCATTATGTTACCCAATTGGGATTGGAGAAAACATCCTGTGGACTACTTGTGTGTGATAAACTGCTTGTCACTACTAGCTGTTTAATTGGTCTATAGAAAATTTGTTACTGCTAATATCAAGTTAATTCCGTACTGCTTTGGCTATTTGTTAGAATGCTGGTTAGTACTAGTTGTTAGTTACTGTTTTAGCAAGCTGTACTTGAGGTACAATTCTGCTTTGGTGAATTATCTGATTGCAGCCTTGTGCCCAAAAATATGCACAAATCGTACTGGTACTTTTCTTGTAGCTCATTTACAGAACCCTTGTCTGAAACTAATATTCAACGACCCAACTTGCTATATGCTAAGAACAAGAGTTTACTTCACATTAGTTAATCATCAATTTGTTATTATTTTACAGTTACTTGCTTAATCAGCTGCCTCTCTTGATTATGTTCCCTTCATTTTCATCTCTTTCCAGTTGCTTGGACGGTGGCTGCTTTCCTTTTTCAATTGTTCCATGCCTTTGTGATTAATTTAAATTGAGTTTTATAATTGCTATCACTTAGATGTGTGCATGTTACTAAATCGATGACTACAGAATACTACCTGCAGTGCTCCTTTCATAACAGTGTGGCATATACTGAACAAAAGGATGGAGTTGTCATGATTATCACCATATTTTTTCTCTTCTTATGAATTGATAGTTTTTGCTATATAGAGTAGTGGATGGCTGAATTATTCATGCCATGTGTCATGTTTGTCGTTAGGCAAATTCAGAACTAGCCAATGGATAAATAATTTAGCAATTTCAGAATAATGGATGTTTAGCTGAGTTAAAGCAATATCTAGTGATCATCATACTAAGTAGAGTACTATCTGCAGTGCTCCTTGCATTCAAAGGTTAAGGATGATGGAATAAAAATGGTCTTGCCTTGATGCTGTGACAGTGTCCTTTTTCATCATATTCTTGTTGCCCTTTTTCCTCACCTTACAACAACCTGTTGATGCTAGCTTCCTTTTTGTATTATTATTAGGTTCATGTTTAACAAGTCAGAGAAGACAGTGTCAGTCCAATTGAACAGGTAAGTTACTGAATAATGTTCAATGATATTTATACATGAGAAAATAATTCTTGAGAATCCAGTTACTATTTCCTTTTGAAATTAAAATGCATCAGTCGATGTTACATCACATGATCATTGTTGGTCTTATGGTGTAAGACTAGCGCTGTTCCATCACAAGCGCCTCCACAAATGCTCCCATCTACACAACTAACATCCTGCCCTTCTTTGTGTACCACAGGCTCTGCTTTCAATTTTACAAAGATTTGGAACTAACTGCAATCTATATTCTTAGTCTGTACCACATGACTTGCTTGTTTTTGCTTTTGTCAAATTTTCTTCCATGTATTGTGGTCTCAGAATTTTTTGTTTTGTCAATATATGATTTATAAAATATGTTTGATACCAGATTGTGCTTATTCTGCTTACTCTTAGTTTCTATTTATTGATAAGCTGCAGCAGGTCATGAGATCCGGCTGCCAGCACTCTGATTGAGGTGAGCTCTCGCCGTCCCTTATCTCGACTTATGTGGACTGCAACCTCTCCATACAAGATCTGTAAAATACCTGCAAGTTCAGTTATGCATCTTTGTTCCTGTTTCATATTTTCAGTTATCCTTTATGTGGATTGCAGGCTCTACATACATACAACTTTTGAAATAAGCAGTAACCAAGGGAACCAAGAATAATGGTATGTAGTTTACTTGACTTGCAGCTAGGTATCCTGAATGTTTCTCTAGTTTTTTATGCCATGGGGTTTTAAAAAAAAAGAATTCAGGCATTACCAGGGCATATTACACTGCATATCATTTACACTTTTATGCCACGATTTAAGATTAGTAAAGAGCTTCCGGTTCATCATTTTTGTTCATAGCAAGTTTATGCCTCCCTTACATAGCTGCCTACTTTCAGATCTTTACTATGCTATGTAGCTATCATCTGAAGAACTTGGAAGCCAAATCAAGATTTGATGATGCCTTAGAAGAAAGGAAGACCTAGCATTAGTGGATTCTTACACTAAGGTAACTAAGGGAATGATTTTTCCACCTGCAAAGAGTTGTACTGTGATGCCTTACTATGTTCCGTGTAAATTATATATCTATCCATCTGCGTTGGAGGACAAGTAAGATGAGGCTCAGACAGTTTGAACAAGTAATTGGATGTACATCTGTAATGCAATGTTTGTTATATCCCTTTAATTTTTAATTTTAATTTTTTTGTGAATTTAAGGATCAGTTCTTTTTTGACATTGATAATGTAGATTCAGAATCTAGAGACAAGTGATTTTAAGGACAAGTGCTATGTTTTGTTGTTGTTTTTTTTGCTACACATACAACCTGCTGTATTGATCGATGTAAATGGTAAAAATTTAATCTCCACACAAACTAATGTATCTGCTTGAGTATATATGCCATGCTCAATACGCAAACTATGTTTCCATTTTCTAAATTTGTCAATTCTTAATGCTTTACTGTGTTTTGCATTCATACTATGATTTTTCTATTTTATGCTAAATAAACGTCATGTACTTTCTTATTGTTTCAGTTGCAATCACTACTTTTAGTAGCACAAGGCACATGCTTCCACAACCAGATTGGCTTGGATGGTTTTGGAGGATGTTCTTTGTCTCTAGAGGAAGTAGATGTGGTGAGCTTACCTATGTGAGCTATTGTAAACTTTTGGTCCAATTTATGAAAATGCATGTATCTATATTGAAGTTGAATTCTAGTTGTATATTTGCTGAATGAACTTTTGAAGCTCAGTGTAACATTTGTAATAATTGTTGACCGATCAATTTTTATTTGTTAACCATTTAAAACTAACTGTTGTACCATCTGTCGCTAAAACTATATGTAGCATCAAATGATCTATCGCTAAAGAGTAGCAGCGGGTTGTCTGTCGCTAAAGAGTAGCAGCAGATTGTCTGTCGCTATAAAAATTCAAGGCAACGGACTATCTGTCACTAAAAGTACTGTCTGTTGCTAAAGATTTTTAGCGACAGGACTTACAGCGTCTGTAGAAGTCTGTCGCTATAACTTTTTAGCGTCAGATTGTCTGTCGCTGTAGCCGCTTTTAGCGTCAGACCATCCATCACTAATCTTGGTGTTGTGGTGTAGTGACACTTGACTCGACTCGACTCAACTTGACTCATGCTACTAGCGTCTTATTACATAATAAGAAGGGACTCATATTCCTATAGTAGAGGGTCTTGGGGAAGCTTCTCATACATCCTTGACATCTTGAGGCTCTCTCTCTATAGTCATCCACCATCTTTTGGCTTCACTTGCGAGCCTCCGGTTGTGCCTTTAGCTCTTCCTCAAGCCACTCATTCCGCTTCATCAGCTCATGGGCAAAGTTGACCATCACTACAGTAGTTGGGTCCAGACCTTCAGACTTCATCATTGCCCATCCTAGTTCATGGTGATAGCAAGGAAGGAATCGGAATTGATCCTCCATCATATCCCAAAATGTCGAGCACGAAGACCCATGTAGGCTTCAAAAGCTATAACATCCATGCTTTCTTCCATAGTGGCATGACTAACCTTATGGTTGTAAATCGAGTACACCCGAAAAGCTCTCTTAGCTTAATCCTAGACAGAGATGCACACCCAAGACTTCTAATAGATGTCCTCGAGGGGATGCTTGTTCTCCTCGTAGAAATATTCCACAACTGTCTCCATGTCAGAATAGTAGGCCTCTAGCAACCCCGTTAGTCGGGTGTGGGATTTAGACGTGTTGTTTCCTAGCTTAGTGTATTTCTCCTTGGTCCATCCCATAGTAGGGGGTGCACAGCTCGTGGTGGTGCGTGTGATGCTTGCTCAGACTGAACACCTGTAGGGGCAATCTCCTACTCTTTTGGAACCTCCTCAACGCGCACCTTCTTGCAAGGGGCAGCTCCTCCAGTGCTCTTGTGGGCAGTCTTACGGTCACGAGGCATCTATAGAATTAGACCAAGATAGAGTTAGAATATAGGTGATTAATTTATAATGGAGTAATAAAGGAGACTTGAAAGGATGGAATATACCCAAAGACTTAGCCTTAGATAGGAGTGCTTGGAAGACAGCTATTCAAGTGCCTGAACCTTGATTGCTTCTGATGGGTTTCAACTCTAGCCTAACCCAACTTGTTTGGGACTTAAAGGCTTTGTTGTTGTTGTTGTTGTTGTAATTTATACTGGAGTAAAGTGAAAGAAGCATAAAGTTTTAGCAAATAACAAGACTGAGGTAGTAAACATGAAGACGTGAAGCAAAAGATGCTAAAACGACCATTACTAACTACGCTTGCATTCTATAGTCAACACGACTTTGATACCACTTTGTAGCACCTCATTTTAAGGACAAAACCAGATACACATCATATGAGAGTCCAAGAAGTCCATCCCACATTTGTCTACAAATAATGGGAAATATCAAAAGACAACACTTTACATAACATTTTACTACAAAGAATATAGACTTAAACATCAAATAGCGAAAAGTCAACTCCGTCCTTCAGGCGAAGACTCCAACACCACAGGGAAAACTGACTAATTGATACAAGCCTAACTCCTCTAAATTCTAGCAATCTGGAACCCATCCGGGATTTTTATCCAAGTAATAAAAATAAGCATAAGTACATCTCGTACTAACATGAATAACATGGGGTTATGAAGCTCAAAAGGACGACACTGGTTTACTGTGATTAGCATTTTAATAAGTCACAATTTTAGCATTAATTTAGCATATAGTTGTGCTTAAGCCCCAATTAAACCACATGATCTTATAAATCAACATTTTCTCATAATTAATCATCAACATGAGTAGTCCACTATTTTGTGAGATTTCTAGGTCGCTCATGACTATGAGCAGGCTTGTTATAATAGTTTTACACTCTGCAGAGGTTGTACACTTTCACCGTGAGCCGTGATTTACTCTTTCACACGAGGTAGCTAATCTCTTGACCCACTACCTAGGATGGTTGGCAAGGTTGACTATGAAGCCTTTTAAAGGTTTCCCTAACAAATTAGTGGCCGCTAGGTTTCCAATGGGTAGATCTCCAGTTCCAGAGGCTCAACTTTGCAAGATCATATTCTAGGTTGTAGCCACTTAAATTTCAGCTGTGTAGTTCACTTGGTTTGCTAAACTGAAAGGCTATTCAGTTGGTTACCAGAAACACATCAGCAACATCATATGTATGACCATAGGTTCATGATGGATAGAAACATAGTAGCAGCAGCACCACCACACAGATATGATCATAGCAGCAGCAACATTTGCCATCAATCATGTATAATTATAGACATCTAGGATATGAGCTGCACACTTAAACAACAGATATTCATAACAGCAACAATATAGATTATATAGGCACCAAAGTTTCTTACCAACACACATCAGCATAGGTACTTCATAGTTACTACACATGACCAAAAGTCACCAAATTAATAGGTCATCACATCATCACTGCCATAGGTACATTAGTGTTTCATCATCATAATATAGTTACTAGATCACCAAAAGCCATCACATCATCACTGCCCTACATCACATCATCACTTGTTGGGCTTCGGAGCCATGGCGGCATCCAGGTCCTTGATGATGTTGTCCAACTTCTTAGCCATGGCATCTAGGTTGACACCAAAGGCGTCCACCTGCTTGGCAAAATTGTCCTCCTTCTTAGCCTTTTCTTTCAGGTCGTCAACAACCCAAGCTATCCTGCTGAGCTTGTGAAGTACGGGTTTATACCACTTCATCCAGGGCCTCCATGAGGTTAGATTGAGTACATAGGTTACATTGAGGTTAGATAACTGATTGGATAATAGTTGCTAGAGCTCACATGCAAAACAAATACAAAATAAGTGGACCCTATTTTTGGAAACCAGCCAAAGAAAAAATGCACCTCTTTAATGGAGCAAAGAGCTAGGACAAAGACTGGCTGGACACCCCTAAAAAAGATGTTTTCAGCACATAGTAGATATAAACATGTCCCTAGGATAGAAACATGTTTTCAGCACACAGTACATATATAGGTGTACTGTCAGACAAAGATATTGTTTGGTCACATCTAACCATATATAGGTGTTCATACCAACAACACCATATCGTCTACATATCATAGTATAGTTATTATTAACCGTGCTAGCTCCCCAAAAGTCATCACTACTCCCTAAAACATCACTTGTTGTCAAGCTTCTAAGGCTTGGCTTCCACCTTCTTTGTGGTGTCATCGATCTGCCAAGTCATTGCGTCCTCCTTCTTTGTGAGGCCATCGATCTGCCCAGACATGGCGACAAAAGTCTTTTGGAAGTCCTCGATCTGCATGGCATGAATAAGTGGACTGCAGGACCTGTGGAAGATAAAGTTCATTAATTAGATTAACATATTCAATATATCATTTCTGGATTGGTTTGCCATGTAGGAAAGTTTAGATTAACATATCCAATCTATCAAATCTAGATTTCTTCTTTTCTGGTACCATTCATGATTAATAATGTAACTAAGGAAGTGAATATGGCATGTTGTAACTAAGGAAGTGAATGTGGCACATCTGGACGCAGTCGCTCCCTGATGAGGTATCCCTGCCGCTGGTAATCTCCTACGGCTCGTGCTTCTTTACGAGCTTCTTGGTGCCCCCAGCAGTGGATGAGGGCGCTGGCTTCATCGTGGTCTTATGGGGCTTATACTTCGCGGCCGAGAAAGAGGTCACGGGCGGCTTCTTCGTGGTCGAGGAAAAGGGCTTCTTCGCGGCCAAGGATGACGCCTTCACGATGGCTAACTTTCGTGTCCGAGAAAGTTAGCCGCTGCGAAGCCATACTCCTCCGCTGTGAAGAAGAAGCCCTCTTCCTCCACCACTAAGAAGAAAGCCCACGGCCTATTTCTCGGCCACAAAGTATAAGCTCTATAAGACCACGAAGCCGGCGCCCTCATCCACCGCCTGGGGCCAAGAAGCCCGTGATGAAGCGTGAGCCGCAGGAGATTACCGGTGGCTGGGATACCTCAATGGGGAGAGACTGTGTCGCGTTGTGCTGCAACTGCTTGAATGGAGATTTACTGTGTCTCAACTGGTTGGATGGAGCCGAGAAATGGAAGCAGACAAGCTCCGACGCGCCAACCTACAAACAATGTAATGTCTCTGAATTCTCTAATTGATTGAGTAGGGTTAATTTGTTGAACCTCTGTTGCTCTCCTATATTACTATTGAATTGAGACAATTTTTGACCTTGCAATATGAACTAGCACCACCTGTTCGTAGTTGGTGCAACTTTATGGAAAAATTTGGCTTATATCTATTCCAATCCGTACGCTGTGTGTTGACAAGACGAAATTAGTTATTATTTACATAGGCTAAATCATGCCTAGTTCTGTGCTGTTTTGTTACTCGCTAATTATGCCTGCATTGGGAGCAGCTTCAACTCCAATTTCACTCAATATAATATTGTCTTTATGGCTGTAATAGAAATACTTACTGGATGTGTCAAACTTTTTGCTTAATTGGCTTTACTCACTGCTTTTGAAGAATGACAACATGCCATATTCACTTCCTTAGTTATATTATTAGTCATGGATGGTACCAGAAAAGAAGAAATCCAGATTTGATAGATTGGATATGTTAATCTAAACTTTCATACATGGCAAACCAATCCAGAAATGATAGATTGAATATATATGTTAATCTAATTAATGAACTTTATCTTCCATAGGTCCTGCAGTTCACTTATTCATGCCCTATAGATCGAGGACCTCAAAAAGACTTTCGTCTCCATGTCTGGGCAGATCGATGGCCTCACAAAGGAGGACGCTATGGCTGGGCAGATCGATGACCTAACAAAGAAGGTGGAAGCCAAGCCTTAGAAGCTTGACAACAAGTGATGTTTTAGGGAGCAGTGATGACTTTTGGGTAGCTAGCACAGTTAATAATAACTATACTATGATATGTAGATGACGTGGTGATGATGGTATGGACACCTAAATATGGTTAGATGTGACCAAACAATAACTTTGTTTGACCGTACACCTATATATGTATTGTGTGCTGAAAACATGTTTCTATCCTAGGGACATGTTTATATCTACTGTATGCTGAGAACATCTTTTTTAGGGGTGTCTAACCAGTCTTGGTACTAGCTCTTTGCTCCATTAAAGAGGTGCATTTTTTCTTTGGCTGGTTTCCAAAAATAGGGTCCTCCTATTTTGTATTTGTTTGCATGTGAGCTCTAGCAACTATTATCCTATCTGGTATCTAACCTCTATGTAACCTATGTACTCAATCTGACCTCATGGAGGCCCTGGATGAAGTGGTTACTAAACCCATACTTCACAAGCTGCGCAGGAAGTATGAGTGGGAAACGGGAGGCCTACGATTAGGCGGTCGGCGGCGAGGTTGAGACGCTGTGCTTGACGTTGCAGACGAGAGTGTGAGTGCGTGGAAGGAAGCTGGAGAGATTTACTCAATCTGCAGCTTGATCTTTATTATCTAAATGATCTAGGTTTTAAAGCCTTTTATACAAACATGCAACCAAGAATAGCAAACCAACTAGCCTAAAACATGCATCCAAAAATTGTAATTTGACTACGCCTGAGTTCCTGGGGTGATCACGACCACTTCCTGCGTTGGTAGACGTTGCTGACCATAAAAACACTTCATTAATTCTACGTGCTTATGACTGCAGAAGCAGTAAGAATGATACAAAACTGACAACATATATTTTTTCTCGAATACGCAGGAGAGCTGCGTATCATTGTATTAATAGAAGAGAAAGGAGTCATACAGAGACCCAAATACACACACGCATACAAACAAACACAAACACAACACCAACACACCTCCACTTACTGACTGGAACTAATCACCTATGATTGAGATGAAAGACATGACCAGAGACCCTCTAAGCAACATCAAGAGCTGTGTGCCGGGGACAGTCCCATAGCACCAGCCAAAGACAATAGAAGGGCTTCCTCTCGAGCAAGGTTCAAAGCTGTAGACAATCTAGGGGTAGCTTCGTTGAAGACACAATCGTTTCGATGTTTCCAGATGGTCCAGGCTCTTAGGATAATGAGGGAATTCAGTCCCTTTCGCGCATCTTCGCTTATTGTCAAGACCGCCTTGTCCCACCAATCATCAAAGAAAGAAACATCTGGCTGCGGGGCTAGAGCCGCCAGTCCGATGCTATGTAGGATGTCATACCAGAATTGTCTTGCGAACACACACCCAAGATTTCCAGATGCGCTCATATGGGGCGAAACTGAGGGCTCCCTCAAAAAGTGCATCATAGGCTGATTTAGCTGTATATTTACCTAAGGTGGAAAGCCTCCAAATATGCCTATCAGGGATCCCCTCCTGTAAAATTATATCCTCTAGCATATCCCATAACTCAAGATATTCCATTAAAGCTTACACAGGTTTTTCCCCCTGGATATCTTCAGTCCATTTCATCTCATCAAGAGCAGTCATCACAATGCGTCTGCTTGCCCTTCTTTTTGGTACTAGAACATACAGATTAGGTGCAAGATCCTGAATGCTCTTACTAGCCAACCATTTATCCTTCCAAAAAAGGATATTGGCACCATCACCAATTTTAGTAATAATGGCCAAAGAGAGGAGTGTCGACGAAATCTGGTCGGCAGTCTACCGAGGGGTATACCCACGGTAGTAGATGAATCGGTGGAGGTGCGCGTGATAAGAACCAGATGGTAACAGAGACACAAGACACAAGATTTATACAGGTTCAGGCCATCAGCTTCACGTAACACCCTACATACTATGCTCTGTTATTTTGTATTGATTGTGTAGGGGACCCCTGCCTCTCCTTATATACTCTGGAGTGGTAGGGTTACAAGGAAAATATCCTATTTGGTATTATACAATAAATCACATCTTCATGTAATCTTACGGTGCATGCCTTGATCTTGTGGGCTGGGCCACCTTTGGGGCGCGGCCCATGTCTTGTCTTGTGGGTACCGGGGGCCATACCCCCACAGCGAGTCCCCGAGCGCCTTGTTTCCTTTGAGCAATGCTGTCTTGAACAAGTCTGAGCAGTTCGACGTGAAGCCGATCAGTTTAACCGGTGATCCGAGTGGTGGAAGTCGAAGCCGACTAGTTTAACTGGTGAATTGAGCGGTGAAAGTCGAAGCCAACCAGTTTAACTGGTGAACTGAGTGGTGAAAGTCAAAGCCGACCGGTCTAACTGGTGCGCAGATCTTGGACTTAGCCAAGTAAGGCTTGCCAGAAGGATGTAAGGGGCTCAAGATAAAAATTTAAAAATTCTCCACCTTAGGCGAAGTGTAGCCACTTAGACTTCATTTATGAGGAATCATCCATGATTTAGTCAACAAGGACGGTAAATCAAGAAAAGAGCACTACATTCCCCGCTAGGTGAAGTGTAGCCACTTAGTCCCCAAGCCTGCTCGAAGATGAAGAAATAAATCTTATAGCAGGGTCAAAGAAAATAAGCCTGAAAGCTTGCCAATGTCATCTATCATGTGCGTATCAAGACCCCAGACGTGTTGTCCAAGATTAGCACCCTAATCCGAACAGCATGGAGCAAGCCGATAGCACACCGATGAGACATAGCAAGATCCAACCGCCGAGGGAGTCCCCAGCTTAGCTGGCGACTCTTGCACGAAGAATTCGAATGCTGATTCTCTAGCTTAGCTGGCGATGAAGCAACAAACAATCCAAACGCCAAGGAGTCCCCATCTTAGCTGGTGATGAAGCGACGAACAATCCGACTAGTTGGTTGGTGAAGAATCGAGCACCGAGCAGCCCAACTAACTGGTCGGTGGCGAAGTGAGCGCCAAGTAGAAGTGATCGCTGAACAGTCCGACCAGCTAGTTGGCGACAAAGGTCATGAACCTAGCTGTCCGACTAGTTGATCGACAGAGAAAATAGCGGCCGAGCTTGCCGGAGACATCGACCTTAGGTGAAGTGTACACACTTAGGCTTCGTTGGCGAAGTCAGATGATCATCATCCATGACTTAGTCAAAGAGGATGTTAGCATTGACACATGTGCCACAAGGTGTAATGTATACATTGTAGTCCCTGAGCCTGACAGTAGGTGAAGAATGCACCTGGTGTCAGGATCAAAGAGGTACAATGATCAGTAAATCAGAATAAATGAGTCCCAGCTTAGCCGAGCACACAACCAGCCCCCAGCTTAGTTGAAGACTAGTAAGAGGAAAAATAGTACACTCACTGCTAATTGAAGTGTACAGACTTAGTCGCCGAGCCTGCTGTAAGATAGAGTAGCATCTTGTATCAGCATCAAAGAAACAAGTGAAAAGGATAAAATCCCCATGCTGAGCACTGGACATTGGAGTAAAATTTAGAGTGCTAAGCACTTAAAAATGGAGAAAAAATGGGGAGTGCTTAGCACTTTATCGTTGGAGAAAATTGGAGAGTGCTTAGCGCTTAAACCGTGGAGAAAATGGAGAGTGCTTAACACTATACCGTGGAGAAAATGGAGAGTGCTTAGCACTATACCATGGAGAAAATGGCAAGTGCTTAGCACTATACCATGGAGAACATAGGAGAGCATGGAGAGTGCTTAGCACTATACCATGGAGAAAATATACCGTGGAGAACATAGGAGAGCATGGAGAGTGCTTAGCACTATACCGTAGCGAGATTGGAGGACATGGAGAATATTGGAGAACATAGAGATCATTGGAGAGTGCTTAGCACTTTACCATGGCGAAATTGGAGAGCATGGATAATATTGGAGAACATGGAGATCATTGGAGAGTGCTTAGCACTTTACCGTGGCGAGATTGGAGAACATGAAGAATATTGGAGAACATGGAGATCATTGGAGAGCATGGAGATCATTGGAGAGTGCTTAGCACTTAACCATGGCGAGACGTGTGGGGCATTCTATCCCATGATTCTTGTGCATGCTTAGGAATATGGGCATCACCAAGGAGCCGCTGCCGCCCACTCATGAAGCAGGGCGCTACCGCTCATGCACATTTAGGTGCTAAGTTGAGGACATGGTTGCTTCTAGATAACGCAAATGAAAACGTGACTGGTCGGTGGCGATGAAATTGCCTAGCCCTCGAGCTTTTCTGGCATGTCGCCATGGCAGCGGTCGCTGTTGTCACAACGCAGTTCTTCATGGTGGTCATCTTCACGGTGCGGTGCGGCTTGATTATGACTCAGGCGGCTCGCTTAGCAGCTCGGCGGCACGGCGGCATGGCGGCACTATGGCTTGGTGGCACGGTGGCTCGAGCGGCTCGGCGGCTCGGCAACTCGAGTGGCTCGGCGGCACAGCGGCTCGAGCGGCTCGGCAGCACGACGGCACGGTGGCTCGGTGGCACGGTGGCTCGGCAGCACGATGGCTCAAGCGGCTCGGCGGCATGGTGGCATGGCGGCTCTAGCAGCTCGGCGGCACTGCGGCTACGCATAGTCATAGGCAAACGGGCGTAATCGGAGCCTGGCGGAGTCAATTCGCATGGGGAGGTGAAGCCCTTGAGTGTGTCCGGCCAAGGCGAGGGCGCAGTCCAATTTGAATGGCGATAGTATACGTCATCTTAAAGATGTTTAGCATGGAGAAATAAGTAATTTGAAAAAAAATTTGTAAAACAATTGGAGAAAGCACAGGGCCGCCGCTGCTGTTGACGGTTATCAAGGTAGACAAAGTTATATATATGTTAGAATGTTCAATGGAAAAAACCATGACTTAGCTCGTTTGGATTGATGACGTTGGAGTCACGTTTCATGAGTGTAGATCGGTAGCAAGGGAATTTATTTCTTGAGTGCATGCTCGAGGCTGTATGTAGATCCAGTCAAAACACCGTGATGGTTTGTTTACTTATCTTGCATGGTATTGTAGATAATACGTCGTCCTTTGCTTGTTGACGTTGATCTTAGTGTAAATCATAATGCGTCACCGTGAGTTGCCTCGTAATGTCAAGTCGATAGCGAGGACCACGCGAGCCGTCGATGAGGGCTGACGAGCACAGCTAAAGGATGATGACGAGTCGATGTCGGGTGATGCAGCCAAATTCTTGAAGTTGACATGCATGCTGCTGGCTTGCCGCATGTAGCCGTCTCCTTGATTGGCGCCGACGAAGCGCAGCGTTGGACCTCCGGAGAACTCTTATGAAGAGCGATGTGCCTCGGAGCCTTGAGTTGAGATCGCCATCTCACGGAGCCGAGTCATCACCGCAGATGGTGATGATGATGGAAAATTCCCATCTGGTTCTCCCTAAGCGTGGCTGACGATGAAGCGACAGACAATCCGACTAGTTGGTTGGCGAATAATTGAGCACCGAGCAGCCCAACCAACTGGTCAGAGGTGAAGTGAGCTCCGAGTAGAAGTGAGTGTCGAACAGTCCAATCAACTGGTCGGATATTGCATTATGGAACATCTTAAACACGACATTTAATTATGGAAAATAACCAGAGAAATAATAATTGGAGGAGTATGGCGAAAACTCGAAGAAAATAATTAGAGAAAGCTGTATTAAATGCAGATATAGTAGAGGTACTTAGCTTTAGTCAAAATGGCTGATCGGCGGCCTATGACGTTATCTGGTCGGCGTCGACAAAATTGCCCGGCCCTTGAGCTTTCTAGCCTGTTCTACGCGGCGATCATTGCGACGCGGCAGGAGATCGGAACGAGTAGTCTAGGTGACGTCGTCCTTATGCCACTGGTTGGCCTTAGGCAAATCAAATACGGAGTGATCGTTATCGTAGCCGCATTCAATCTGGTCGGAGAAGCGATGCTGCATGGCAGGCTCGGACTGCTCGATGCACTTGGATGAATGCGCGGAGTCATACATGTAGTCATAGTCGAACGGGTATAGTAGCTGCAGTCGGACGTGGTTTGCATGAATTATTTATGCATGCACATACACATATACACCTTGGCCTTGCTTGCTTGGTAATGTAGACCGTGTTCAACTCGGGAGAGCTTATCGACGGCGTGCTGGATTAGCCTTTGTCGATGATGAGGAGCGTAGTTGATGGGTGTCATGGCACGTTGATGACAAGCCAATGACGAGGTCCATGCTATCGATGACCAGAGCCGCTGATGAGCAGGCGTTGTTGGCGAGCTATCGATGTGGCCTGAGGACTAAACGATGAGTGCCGCCGACAAGGGACAACAACAAGAGCCGCGACATGCTGACAAAGGGTCGCCGCGAGACGACGACGGGATCCACATTGTCGGCGAGGGACGTAGTTAGGTTCCTGCTAATAATTGCCATGCAGACAAATAGAGATGTAAGGGGTATACATGTGTCGTATTTTTAATTGAAACAAAAATATAGCTTAGCTTGTTTAATGGGCAGCTGGACATGCTGATCTCAAGCTGGGGTCGGATCTTGAAAGTGCTAACGAGCATCAGATCATTGCATGTCTCTTTGTAGATGTACACCCTCCTTTAGATCATGCCCGGCGACATGGTCGATGAGCCAACGATGTTGATAGCGAGATGCGACGACGAAGGATGCCGCGGGACCGACGAATCAACGATGATGAGTTGATGGTGTGAGCCGCATTAGTAGGTGCCGCCGCCAAGGCCTGATGACTGCATCTTGTGTCAACATGAGATCGAGCCGATGATGATATTGTCGGCGTGGATGGGGCATCAGCATACGGACTCGGCGACATCCACCACCGCTAGTACATCGGTGCAAGGGGCGTTGCTTGTTGCCACCGAGGCATGGAGACGTAGAGACGTAGTTCTTCTGGGCGTCACGTTGTCGATCGCTACATCGAGCGCCGCCGCTGACAGATGCTGATTTTGTAGTGGATGATGTTGACCTTGAGGTATGCCATCTGGTTTGCCATGGGATCAGTACGCACACCCCCTACCTAGCACGCCACTATCGACGAAATCTGGTCGGCTGTCTATCGAGGGGTATACCCACGGTAGTAGATGAATCGGTGGAGCTATGCGTGATACAAAGCAGATGGTAACAGAGACACAGACACAAGATTTATATAGGTTCAGACCATCAGCTTGACGTAACACTCTACATCCTGTGCTCTGTTATTTTGTATTGATTGTGTATCAGATTCAATATATCGTCTAGGGGACCCTGCCTCTCCTTATATACTCTGGAGGGGTAGGGTTACAAGGAAAATATCATATTTGGTATTATATAATAAATCACATCTTCATGTAGTCTCACGCCTTGATCTTATGGGCTGGGCCACCTTTGGGGCGCGGCCCATGTCTCGTCTTATGGGTACCAGAGGCCATACCCCCACAACGAGGCATTCAGCATCCTTGCTAACTTGCAGTGGCAAACTTACCCAGGGTTTATTAGGTTCAGACTTTTTGAGCCATGGCCATCTCACTCTTAGTACAATACTTTGATATTTCAGATCAGAAATTCCGAGCCATCCTAGCTCCTTTGCTTGGCAAACCTTGGGCCACACGATGAGACAATGTCCTCCTTTTGCTTCCTTGCGTCCTCTCCACACGAACCCTCTTCTGATTTTATCAATGGCCTTAATTGCCCAGGGAGGAAGATCAATTGCCATGGCTAGATAGATTAGCATGGCCGTCATAATAGTACGTATGTGGAACATAGAGACTCGTGTCGTCTGAAATTTAACATTATATATTTTACATAAATAAATAAATATACATCTTTGTTGTTCTTCAAATCAACACCAGCGTATATTACTACTTTTTTTCCTCATGGGCAATATTGCACAACCTTCTCTCAGAACTTGAGCTTATATCTATTGCAAAGCAAGCATCAAAGGCAACTTAGAACACAATGATCGAGAACAAAAGGAAGATGTTCGCAGATTTATAATCAAGAGGCCACTCAGTGCTATATTACTGAATTTTAGTGGCAACTAACCCAAACAAATGGTGCTCTGTTCTGAATAAATCTAACAGTTTCATACGAGCTCAAAGCGCAGTTTTATATGCATCCTTTTTTTACCCAGATCCCTGGAAATCAGCTATGCATCAAAGAGCTTATATCTCTCACAACTTCCAATTTCTGTTGGACACAAAAGAAAGAACCTACTGAAATTGACGAATGACCACTTTCTTTAGCTCAGAACAAGGTCTGTAAATATGGCAGGGATGCTATTGCATTGAGCAGCCTGTTTAATTTTAGTTTTACAGCAGGAGAAAGGAGGGTAAACAAGCAGTTTGCAGTTAATTTAGTTGTCTACATTTGCACTATTAAGGAAATCAATAGGCAAGCACAGCAATTGAGTAAAAGTGCATATCACCAAAAGTTTGAAGTTTTTGCCCTTTTCACTTTCTTACCTTTCCAAATGGGCAAATGGAGAAACCTGCTGCTGCAGAGCTATGGTACTCTCCATGAGCCTCTCCCTCCTCACCTAACAAAAGTGATTTTGTATGAATGAATTGATTAATTAGTGAAACAAGAATAGGTCACTAATTTTCTGGACCAATGAAGACAAGCTCACTAATTTGGTCTAGTGCTAGTATAAAACTACTAACCAAAGTGACACATTGGCCCACGGTGGATTAGCAATTCAGCATCCCTTAGTGGCAACCAAACGAAAGATCCAAATAAATATAGCACATCCAAAGCAGCCTCAGATGCGTTTTCACCAATAATCATGATTATCCCATATATGATAGTCTCAACATTGGTGCAAGAATTGTTGCACGGGCACATGGCCTGCATACTGAGGCTAGTATGAACAATGATGACTGATTCCGCTAGAGCAGTATAGTGTTTTACAATGAAAGGTTTGCCACTGATTATCTTAAATCCTTTAAAAACATTGCCGTTGTATAAAATTTTCTTCTACCAGTATGATGTTATCCCCACTTACTTTTGGTTAGTAAAATCTAGAGACACTACACACCATACAAATTCCATCAGTCTTGTGCATCCACTAGACTGTTATATATTTTTGAATTTTTTTTAGATAATATATATTTTTGAAATAGGTTTCAACAAATCAAAATAAGGTCAAAGGTGAATGGGTTATTGTCGGTGGGCCTAGAGTGTTTCTACAAAAATGTTGATGAAAGAAGGGGAAGGGAGACGGGATGAGGTAGAGGAGGAGATGGGGGAGGGCACTTGGGACCTGGATCCAGCAAGGCCAGTGAGGCGGTGGCGGCGGACGGCTCCAAGAAGGTGGCAGTGCACTAGGAACACTCGCCCGCGACTCGTGACTCACGAGCTTTTCCCGTTCCACGCCACAATTGGAGAATTTTCTCACCCCCATTGACTTGGATCTAACCACGATCCACTCCGACACACGACTTGCCAAATACAGATTTGGACCGAACGTAGGAGCTGACCCCAGTGTGGGCTGTATTCCACGAGTGGCATATGCTTAGGGCGCGTTTAGTTCCCAAAATTTTTTGGGTTTGGCTACTGTAGGACTTTCGTTTGTATTTGGTAATTAGTATCTAATTATAGACTAATTAGGTTTGAAAGTTTCGTCTCGCAATTTCTCATCCAACTGTGCAATTAGTTTTGTTTTTCGTCTACATTTAGTACTCCATACATGTGCTGCAAGATTCGATGTGTCACTTTGGGTTGAAAATTTTTGGAATCTAAACAGGGCCTTAGTCTGCCCAAAGAAGCACCCTGCTACACTGGATCCAAAAGACCCATACGTGCAGTCAAGTGTTCAGGCAGATTCAACCATCATCCCAAGCCCCTATGTCCCATCCATGCTTTAAATTAAGCTAAGGTCACTAGATCAGTTTAATATTTAAGGCTACCATAAGATTGTTCATAAATTTTATTCTATGACAGGAACTATAGAGCAAACATCATGATACCATGCATCTTCTGAAGAAAAGTTGAATGATGTGCAGCTTTTGATTTGTTTCAGACACATAGTTTGGAAAATTGTAATGTCATTGAGAAAAGTAATCTGATTCACTGGTGCAGCAAGGCTTTTTGCTCCCGATTGGGGTTGATATATAAATTGTTTATGTCCTTAGCAATTCACTCCTCCAGATTTGGCATCCACGTTTCGTTCGGGTCATTGTAGAACTCGCCGTTGGGGTTGATGATCTGGTCATTTAGAAATCCTGCTATAGTCTCTCAAATTGCTTTAAGTCGGTCAAGTCGTTTGGCTCTTTCCCTCAACCCTTCAGTCTTCAATAAAAGTTAAAGGAAAAAGTATTAATATATATATATATATATATATATATATGTATGTGTATTGCTCATGTAATTACTTATAATACAAATGAGAGCAATAAAGAAATTGTAAATATACGATCGAAATAATATAAAGGAAAAAGTATTTATATACGTACTTTGAGTTGCTCTTCAAGAGTTCTCTTTGAGTACGCCATGATGAACTCGCAAACATAGTATCCGCAGTAGTTGTTACCCTGCTCCTGCCTTAGAACATACTTTTACGACAAAAAATCAATTAGGGTGAATTGAAATCATCATATGGTGTTAATTGAATATAAATGTGTAGTTATAGTACTTACTTTGTGTGCGATTACACCTAGTGGCGCTTTGCAATGTTTCATTTTTTGTTCCTCGATGAACCTTTTCCAAACCCTGCTCCCAATAAAATAAAAAAATAATTTAACCTTTAATAATTGTTGAGAGATCGGCGCCATTATATATATATATATATATATATATATATATATATATATATATATATATATATATATGTTGTTATAGAAAAACTAAATTAATTACCCTTGTATAATATCTATCATGTCTTGATACTCTGTTTGCGGTTTTCTCAACGAGTCTAAGATTTTCAATCTACTATTGGCCATATCGATGACCATCAATATCCAGTGATTGCTGCATAAACATATATATATATATGTATATATATATATGTATATATATATATGTGTGTGTGTGAGAGAGAGGTAACTAGCTAGTAAGGAAATATTGATGTCCCATATATATGATCGACATTAATTACTTATAATAACACTCACTTGAAGTTGTAGGGGAAGTGTATCTCCTTCTTGTCGCGTTGGTTCACTAAGAAATTCATGAGATTTCTCTCAGGTTGAGGCTTATAATCCTTCGGGGGGTTAGGGTGTTTGTATATGACATACGGATCAACAAACCCAACATCATTATCATTTCTCTTTCAAAGTTCTGTCATCTCATATCTGCATACATGAAAATTGTGAATATATATATTGTGAATATATAATAAAGAAATTGTGAATATAGTAGAAAATAATCACACTTACAGACAATAGCAGCTAATGAGACTTTTGTCGAGAGAGTCCAGGTGGCATAGTTGGTGTAATTCTGGAAGCTCGACATAGATAATGTCATTGCCACGGAAGTAATGGTGGTTTCTAATTCAGAAAGATAGATTTGTCCTGCATCAGACGTCGACATGTACCACCCGTTTAGCAGGTACATTTGCATACCCAGTTCATCTAATTTCTCTGGGTTGTATAGACTCTGGCCTGGTACAAATTTCTTGTAAGGATCCACTTCCGGAGCAGATGGTTCTTCAGCGAGCACTTCGGCAAGGTTCAAACCAGTGTCCTCATAAAACCAAAGAAACGACTCATAGCCGCCTACCTCCTCCACTAAGTTTAAGTTTGAACCATATTCGTTAGGAACGACAAGGGGGGGATTGATTGTTGCGATTGTTGTCCGAGTTGTGCAACACCTTTCCCTACTCTCTTCTTTTTTTTGCGCCTCCTCATATGACTTGGTGAGAGAGCGGTCATAGTCTGATATCGGTTGTTTCACGGTGCTCTTAAGAGAATCCCGTTTTTTTTTGTTCCAACTTCTTTCTTAGCTGATCTGGAGGTAGGAAGAAGTATGATGGCTCCGGGTTCTCCCTCGCTCGTCGTGCCTGTTTTGCACCTTCAAAGAAATTTGTCACTTCTTTTTGTACTGCATCCTTTAATTCATGTTCACTTTTCTCATAAGATAGTTTTTGTGGAATAACTAGATGAGTATTTGCTTTCTGCTTCTTTGCTGGCGGGCAGGGCAACGGCTTCGTTTGCGGGGCGGACCTCTTAGGGGCTGGCTTCCTTGGAGGCGGGGGAGGCATTGGAGACCGCTTTGGAGGTAGTGCAGACTTTGGAGGTGGCGGAGGCGTTGGAGACCTCGGTGGAGGAGTTGTGGACTTCCTTGGAGGCGGCGGAGGAGTTGGAGATGGTGGGGATGCAACAGTGCCTTCGAATGTGTCATCATTGCCCTGAGCACTATGATGGTCGGGAGAAGCAACAACTGGACTTTGGTTGGCGGAGGCCCTGCTTTGTGAGTACAAAAAATAATGAGATATAAGTAAATGCTTATTATTAGTCATACCCATAGAAAATTATCAAAAAATTGTTTTGTTAACTTTTGTCCGCACCTAATGTCTGATGGCGGTGGAGCAGACGCCCCAGGGATAATGATGTAGCGCTTGCGCCATAGTATATATGCCTTCTCTGCTTCTCCTAGAGTCTTCTCTCCATAACCTCCAGGAATGTCAAGAGCTAGATCCTCATAACCTTTGCTCACTTTATCCACTGCGACCCTAGTATATCCAGGTTGTATTGGTGCCCCATGGATTCTTGGTGTCTTGGTAGGGTATGGAGGAGTAAAAACACCGACAGCGACCTTGATTATGTCATTCCCCCTTGGAACATGTAGCTCAATTGATGTCATTGGAGTAGTGACATCATCCACGGGGAAGCGCAGCACTGCGTCATCTTGCTTTGGCACCTCAGTGGAAGCGCAGCTGCTTTTCAACTGACAAGGGGGGGGCTAATATTAACATTCATTCCTGGCTCTGATGCCTGTCTCTGGGCACTCATTGCTATCTGCATTTGCTTTCTGATTTCTTCCTGCATTCTTGCTTCCATTGCTTTTTCTCGCTCCTTTGCTTCAAGCACTATTCCCTCCAACATTGTCACCCGCGCTGCTTGCTCCTCCTTGCTTCTCTAGCAGCTTCGGTAGGTTTCCCTATCATTAGGGAAACCATGAACCCATGGAGTGTTGCGTCCTAAGCCTCTGGTTCGGCTAGTGTGTTCAGCAGTCCCGATGGCATACATCAGCTCATCCTTCTCTCTATTGGGCTTGAACACACCAATCTCTTTAGCTTCTATAGCAAAAGCCAATCGGCGTGCTATTGTTTCAAGTTTTTGCCCATACACTGCCAGACCGGTCTATGGGTCGAGTCTTCCCCCATGACCGAAAAACCAATTCTTCGAGCGTGGGGGCCACTTGGCTGATTCTGGTTCGATCCCCTTGGCAATAATGTCCGCTTCCATTTTTTGCCACTTCGAAATGGCAGTATCGTAGCCACCTGATCCCATGTTATGGTGGTATACCTTTTTTCGGGCATTCTCTTGGTTCCTTCTCACCCATGACTCACCCTCTGCTGATGTCTTGTACTCTACGAAATCATTCCAATAGGGCCTCTATTTCGAGATCGGGCCCATAGCAGTATTGAAATTCGGCGTTTCATTCTTCTTGATGTATGTGTTGTATAGGTGTTTCTTCCAAGTCTGGAATTGTGTGGCCATCTTCTTCATAGCCCACGATCGAACTAGCTCCTTCAATTCATCATCGTTGATATCATCATAATCATCCGCTTGCAACGTGAAATGGGCAAGGATATCATTCCAGAGCAAATTCTGGTCAACATCAGAGACAAAACTAACATCAGGCTCGTTGATCTTTTTCTTCCATTCACGGATACTGATCAGAATTTTGTCCCTTACAAGGTACCCACAGTGTTCCATGAATTTCCTTTTATGTGGACCAAGTGGTTCACCTGTCTCGATGTTGAATTCCGATATTATGTACCGGCCCTCTAGTGGTTTCTTCAGTCCTCGAACATTTTTGCTCTTCGCCGTTGTGGTCACCGATCCAGAGGGCTACATATAAAATAAATAAATAAATATCTTTTGTCCATAGAAATATATACAATATTCACATATAATATATATTTAGTATATATACCTCGCCTGTATTTTCTTGCAAAATATTTTCTTGCTCATTTTCAAGAGCTAGGTATTGACTTCCGTCATCAACATCCTGCTCATCAGCATTGGCAATAATATTCATCATTTCTTCCTCCATGTTGTCTCCTGGGGCAGCCATATCTAACAAATTTAACAAAATTTAAGTCACATATATAAACAAGTCATATATATACAATAAGTCATATACAAATTTATCTAAGTCACATATATATAAACAAGTCATATATGTAAACAAGTCATATATGTACAATAAGTCATAAACAAAATAAATCTAAGTCACATATATAAACAAGTCATATAAACAAGTCATATATATAAACAATTCATATATGTAAACAATCATATATGTAAACAAGTCATATAAACAAGTCATATATATAAACAAGTCATATATATAAACAAGTCATATATGTAAACAAGTCATATAAACGACGAATTCGCCCTAGCGAGAACGATGAATTCGCCCTAGCGAGAACGACAATTCGCTCTAGCGAGAACGACAGGGCGAATTCGTCGTTCTCGCTAGGGCGAATTCGTCGTTCTCGCTAGGGCGAATTCGTCGTTCTCGCTAGGGCGAATTCGTCGTTCTCACTAGGGCGAATCGTTGTTCTCGCTAGGGCGAATCGTCGTTCTCGCTAGGGAGAATCATCGTTCTCGCTAGGGTATACAACAACGGGGCGGCGTTACTCCCCATATACAACAACGGGGCGGCGTTGCTCGGCATATACAACAACGGGTCGACGTTGCTCCGCATACAACACAACGAGGCGGCGTTGCTCCGCATACAACACAATGAGGCGGCGTTGCTCCGCATACAACACAACGACAGTGTTGCTCCACATACAACACAACGAGGCGTTCCTCTGCATATATCACATACAAACACATATCGACATACGTAGGGGTCGGCGGTGACGATCGACGTACGTAGGGGTCGGTGGTGATGGGCGTCCGGAGGCGGTGATGATGAGGGCGGTGTCGGTGGCTGGGCCGGGTGGCGTCGGTGGCGGCGCGAGCGTCGTGGCTGGCCGGGCCAGGGTGGAGTCGTCAGGGCCGCGCGCGGCGTCAGTGGTGGCGTCGGGTCGCGCCGTAGTGTGGCGTCGGGGCTGAGCGTTGGGGTGGTGGGGCGTCGGGGCACCGGGCCGGGGTGGTCGGGGGGTGGCGCATCGGTGAGCGTGCGACGTCGGGGCGGTGGGGTGCCGGTGTGCGTGTGGGCGCTCGCGAGGTGCGGCGTCGGCAGTGGATCGGACGAGCGGCGACGGGTCTGTTAGGGCTTGGCTCGGCAGTGGGGAGGAGGATGAAGAGGGGCCGGGGCGGGCGCAGAGGCTATATAAGGGAGAGGACCTTTAGTCCCGGGCGCCACCACCAGTCGGGACTAAAGGCCCTTTAGTCCCGGTCCCTGTTAACGCCCGGGACTAAAGGTCGCACCTTTAGTCCCGGCTGGTGGTGGCGCCTGGGACTAAAGGTAAGGCTAGTGGTGGCGCCTGGGATTAAAGGTTTTTGGCGGGCAGCCAAACTGCAGTTTCGCTGCCCGCCAATTCATTAGGATTTTAATATATTTCTTTTTACACAAATGATAAAAGGATAGTTAATTGCATAGAAAATTAAATAAAAGACATAAAAATATTTTTAAAAAATATAGATTCTATTTTGCTTTATTGCACACAGGAAAATTATGTGACCTAAAGTTTTAATTTTTTTAACAAGTTTTAAAACACAATATAGTGTTTAAATTACTATTTCGATAATGCAAAAATATAGTGTTTAATTAAATTCAGAAAAACTCTTGTGTTTCGACTGGAAATTTGTTTTCACATCATTGGAACGTGACATAATCCCACCATCAAACATAAATTTGTTTTCACATCATTTCAGCGTGACATAATCCCAACATCAATCATAAATTTGTTTTCACATCATTTCAACGTGACCTAATTCAACATCAAATATAAATTCACAATTATTACATAAATACACACTATTGAACATCAATATATATATCAAGCGGGCACAGTAGTGAACTTCTTCTTGACGTATGTCCCTTGGTTATGATCGCGCCGTAACCATGGAGTGTCCTCATCATTTAGCTGGATGCTAGGGTCTTTGTTCACTGTGAAGGGTGAAATTCGGTCATCCTTTTCATAATCTTCTGACATGTCTAACTTGTCTTCGATTCCGACGATGTTTCTTTTTCCTAAAAGAACTATGTGGCGCTTTGGCTCATCATTGATTGGGTGGTTGTCGTTTTTCCCTCTCTTCAGTTTTGTAGACATGTCCTTGACATAGAACACCTGAGTCACATCCTTCGCAAGGACAAACGGCTCGCCTTTGTACCCAATATTGTTGAGGTCCACTGTTGTCATTCCATACTAGTTGTCGACTGCTACGCCGCCTCTAGTCATCTTTACCCACTGGCACTTGAACAAAGGTACCTTAAAATGAGATGCATAGTCTAGTTCCCATATCTCCTCTATGCGGCCATAGTATGTTTGCTTGTTCCCACTAGGGTTGGTGGCATCTATGCGGACACCACTGTTCTAGTTGGTGCTCCTTTTATCTTATGCTACTGTGTAAAATGTATTCCGATTTATCTCGTACCCTTTGTATGTGAGGATATGCCATGATGGCTGCCTAGCCAACAAATACAGCTCCTCATCAATACTCTCATCACCCTGACATTCTTTTCACAACTAGTCGCTGAAAGTTTCCATGTGCTGACGCGTAATCCATGCTTCAGACTTCCTTGAGAACTCAGATCGGAGGAGGTTCTTGTGTGTCTCGATATACGGATCTACCAAGGAGGAGTTCTGTAGAACTATGTAGTGTGCTTTATTGAAATAATCATCACCCTTACCAATATATGTTTTCTTCCCTAGTGTCCCCTTTCCACTTAGTCTCCCCTCGTGTCGCGATTCAGGAACACCAATCGGGTTAATATCGGGAATGAAGTCAACATAGAACTCAATGACCTCCTCTGTTCCGTAGCCCTTGGCGATGCTTCCTTCTGGCCGAGCACGGTTGTGAACATATTTCTTCAGGATTCCCATAAACCTCTCAAAGGGGAACATGTTGTGTAGGAACACAGGACCGAGAATAGTAATCTCCTTGACCAGATGAACTAGGAGGTGTGTCATGATATCAAAGAAGGAAGGAGGGAACACCAACTCAAAGCTGATAAGACATTAAACCACATCATTCTGTAGTTTCGCTAGATCCGTTGGATCGATTGCCTTCTGAGAAATTGCATTGAGGAATGCACATAGCTTCACGGTGGCTAGACGTACATTTGGCGGTAGAATTCCTCTTAATGCAACTGGAAGCAATTGAGTCATGAGCACGTGGCAGTCATGGGACTTTAAGTGTCCAAATTTCTTCTCTGGCACATTTATTATACCCTTTATATTCGAGGAGAATCAAGACGGTACCTTAATGCTATCTAGGCATTCAAACAAGCTGTCCTTCTCTTCTTTGCTAAGAGTGTAGCTGGCAGGACTTAAGTACTGGTGTCCATCATCTGTCTTCTCTGGATGCAGGTTGTCTCGTTCTTTCAAACACCGCAGGTCCTGTCGTGCTTCAATTGTGTCCTTAGGCTTCCCATACACACCCATGAAGCCTAGCAGGTTCACACAAAGATTCTTCGTTAGGTGCATCACGTCGATCGCGATGCGGACCTCTAGGACTTGCCAATAGGGTAGCTCCCAAAATATGGACTTCTTCTTCCACATGGGTGCGTGACCGTTGGCGTCCTTCGAAACAGGTTGGCTGCCAGGTCCCTTTTCAAATATTACTTTCACATCATTGACCATATCGAGGATGTCCTCACCAGTTCAGTTGCGAGGCTTGGTCTGGTGGTCTGCCTTACCTTTAAAATGCTTGCCTTTCTTTCTTACGGGGTGATTTGCAGGAAGAAATCATCGATGCCCAAGGAACACGACCTTGCGACACTTTTTCAAGAATATACCTTTCATGTCACCGAAACAGTGCGTGCATGCATTATATCCCTTGTTTGATTGTCCTAAAAGATTACTTAGAGCTGGCCAATCATTGATTGTTACGAACAACAATGCTCATAGGTCAAAGTGCTCCTGCTTGTGCTCATCCCACACGCGTACACCTGGCTTGTTCCACAAAAGTAGAAGTTCTTCAACTAGTGGCCTTAGGTACACATCGATGTCGTTGCTAGGTTGCTTTGGGCCTTGGATGAGCATCGACATCATAATAAACTTATGCTTCATGCATAACCAGGGAGGAAGGTTGTAGATACATAGAGTAACAGGCCAAGTGCTGTGACTACTGCTCTGCTCCCCGAAAGGAATCATACCATCCATACTTAAAGCAAACCTTAAGTTTCTTGCGTCACTTGCAAACTCGGGGAATTCTCTATCGATTGCTCTCCACTAGGACCCATCAGCAGGGTATCTCAACATATTGTCTACCTTACGGTCTTTTTTGTGCCATCGCAACAACTTTGCATGGTCTCTGTTTCTAAAAAGACGTTTCAAGCGTGGTATTATAGGAGCATACCACATAACCTTGGCAGGGATTTTCTTCTTGGGACGTTCGCCCTCAACATCACCAGGGTCATCTCGCCTGATCTTATACCGCGACGCGTGACATACAGGGCATGCATCCAACTTCTCGTACTCCGTGCCATGGTAGAGGATGTAGTCATTAGGACACGCATGTATCTTCTGGATTTCTAATCCTAAAGGGCAGACTACCTGTTTTGCTTCGTACATAGTGCTGGGCAATTCGTTATCCTTCGGAAGCATCTTCTTTTGGATTTTTAGTAACTCCGCGAATCCCTTGTCAGATACACCATTCTTTGCCTTCCATTGTAGCAATTCTAATGTGGTACCTAACTTTTTCTGCCCCGCATCATAAGTTGAGTATAGCAATTTCTTGTGATCCTCTAGCATGCGGTCGAACTTGATCTTCTCCTTTTCACTTTCGCATTCTCTTTGTGCGTCACGAATGGCCTGACCAAGATCGTCAGCGGGCTCCTCCTCTGCCCCTACCTCTTCTTCGGCGGGCTTCCCTCTGCCCCCACCTCTTCTTCAGCGGGCTTCTCCTTTGCCCCCACCTCTTCTTCAGCTTCCCCCATTGCAGTATCATTGAAGGCACCATATTCAGCAAAAATGTCATCATCGTCCCATTGTTCTTCTTCACCTTCTTCCATTACAACTCTGGTTTCTCCGTGCTTCGTCCAACAAATATAGTTTGGCATAAAACCCGACTTGAACAAGTGTGAATGAAGAGTCTTTGGGTTAGCATATTCCATCGTATTCTTACATACGGTACATGGGCAGCACATGAAACCATCGCGTTTGTTTGCCTCGGCCGCACGTAACAAAGAATGCACGCCGTCCATGAACTCTTGGGAGCGACGATCAGCATTGTACATCCAATGCCGACTCATCTGCATTACATGACATAAATACCGTATTAAAACCTAGAACATAATTAGTTAATTATACAACATGCATACCACCACAAAAGCTATAAATTTAAGAAATCCTTGCTACAATGTAGATAATCCCAACTACCACTAAAAACACTAAAGCTAAAATGCACTTCAGCAACACAAGAATTTCGCGACCAGTCCCAACTAAACCAGATAGATCCCTCGTTTGTTCAACATCTTTGGGCTTCTTCGGCTGGATCACTGCCTCATTAGCCGCCATATCTGTCTGTTGTGCAAGATATTTTTGCACGAGTTCAACATACTCTTCCTCCCAGTAGAAGCCTGAACATCCAGTGCCACCCTACTGAAATTAAAACAGAAAATTAGAACTTTAATCACAACCATCATGAAAATAGGTATAAACTAACCATAGTCATTAAATACGATAAAATAACTCACATTGCGATCCGGACACTTGTAGAAAATACGACCCTTGTTGGGACCCTCCTTCTTCACTCGGTACTCCATCACAATCTTCGTCTCATCACAACACTTGCCGCATGCAATGAGTGGGAGGCACGGCCTAAGTCGCTTTGGAAACCCATGAGAGGCCGAGGACCCGGAAGCAGTTGCCATCTACTCTCTATACTCATTTTTTAATGCACTATAAATTTCTCATTTTATAAACAAATAAAATTAAAAAAACTCTAAAATTCTCTATATCTCTAAACAATGAAGTGTGCTATGCATGCTACAAAAAAACTCTAAACAATGTTGTGTCATTGGCATTTTTCATGGCAGTGGCCATGGTCATTGTGTTCTCGTCTTTTACTGCGGCAGGTAAGTAATTCACATGATATTTCCGCAGGTTAATAGAAGAATGGGAGTGTACACACATAATAATCATTTATCGTTTATATTTATATATATACTACGTTTGGGTACGGTGATTGACAGACTACTGCGACGATATCGCGACGTGTGAATAAATAACCATCCGTACTAGTTGACCTTGCTTACGTGATCATCTCGGCGAGCATTTCTCCACCGGACGGCACCGTACTTGGCCATGGAAGAGCTCCGATTCTAAGAGGAAGGGAACACGGTCTTCCACGACCATTGCCGCTCTCCCTCATAGAATCAAAGCTCCTCCTTGACGTCCGTTACCGCTCGGCAGAGAACATGCTCGCCGAGCTGAACACGGTCCGTAAGTTCAACCAGTATGGATTTTCTACAATTTTCTAACTAGTCGTCATAAGCTACCACACAAAAAGGAGAAAACGACGAGACACCGGGCCGCGCCCGTGCTCCACCGAGCTCGATGGCTCAGCGCAAAATCGCATTACAAGATGGCTCAGGAGCAATTAATCCATCATAAACGGATTATATATGGTGGCGGCGGTGGCTTACATCCAAGGTGTCAAACGCGAGGTCCAGCTCCTGCAGCCAAAAAACATGTTAGAGACTTAGACTTTACTAAAAAACATGTTACAGAAATATGCACCAATTGCCCGGCCTAAGTCGCTTTGGAAACCCATGAGAGGCCGAGGACCCGAAAGCAGTTGCCATCTACTCTCTATACTCATTTTTTTAATACACTATAAATTTCTCATTTTATAAACAAATAAAATTAAAAAACTCTAAAATTCTCTATATCTCTAAACAATGAAGTGTGCTATGCATGCTACAAATAAACGGTGAATACTAGTTTTTAATAGCTACTTTAACCTTCCTTCATGTAAATATGCAAGCTTGAAGTGATTTTGAGCTCAAATTTCTTACAAATGAAAAAAACCACAATAAAGAACCATATATATATATAGTGAACAAAATGAGATAAGACAATGGTGAAACATGAGAGTATGAAGTTGGTAACCTTTAGAACCGAAGAATCGACGGAGGAATCGAAGAAATCGATGGAGGAATCAAAGAATGGATGGAGAAAGAGCAAGAACACTGCTTAAATTTGAACTGAAGCTCTCGGGCGGGCTCGGGGAGGAAGAAGACAGCCAGCAGGATTTATTGGGGGGACCTTTAGTCCTGGTTGGTGGATCCAACTGGGACTAAAGGTCACTTTCCAGTCCCGGGCCACGCCACTAGCCGGGACAAGAGCTTTACTCCCGGTTGGAGCCACCAACAGGGAGTAAAGGTCGACCTTTAGTCCCAGTTGGTGGCTCCAACCGGGGCTAAAGGTCCCTTGCCACAACGGCCTGGCGCAGGAGCCGTTGGGCAGGGACCTTTAGTCCCGGTTGGAGCCACCAACCGGGACTAAAGGTCTCTCTAGTCCCGGGCGCAATATTTCCCGGGACTAGAGCCTGGTTTGGCCCTTTGATCAAAGGTCTGTTCTCTACTAGTGATTCTGAAGAAAAGTTGAATGATGTGCAGCTTTTGACTGGTTACTGTTCTATCATACTGTCCAACACAAGAATTAGAACTACACCATACAGTAGCACAAGATGCATAGCCATTTATAATGAAGTTTGAGAAAAATAGTACTGAATGTATACGCCTCTTTGCCTTAATCACTAATGAACAAATATATACAGATACATACAAAAATGCTTAACATGCTTATGTTATGTCCTGAATCAATATATAGTAACATGCTTTATTCATGAATTCATACCATTAAGATAGCTTGTGTTCTGTCTCTTTGTTTAACAACATTCTTTTTAGAGCAAGGACAACTGAAACCTCTGTTCTTATATGTGCCAAAACAATAAAATGGAAAGGGCCCTTAGGATTCTTTGAAACAGAAGAAACTCGAAACCCTGATGAATTCCAACTCCAGTTCAACAATCACCGAGAAACCAAAGATAGAGATGGAGATGCATTGTAGGAACTTGCTATCAAGGTAGCTGCAGATCTTAGCATCTTAGGTTAGGTAAACCATATAATTCTTGTGCAAATTGACCAAAGACTTATTAACAATAATTCCTTTTCAGATTTAGAGATGACGCTAAATCCTTCGATGATTGGAGCAATAAGTTAGGTAGAAAACTAGATTTGGTAAGTGACGTGCAGACACTAAATTCAGGCTTGTAATGCTTATGAAATCTTACATGGATTAGCAAAAGGGAAACAATGGAGCAAGTTCAATAGGATTAACCAGAGAGAAATTACCTCCAACTGTTGAAATCGAAACCCTAAATAAAATGAAGAAAAGAATGAACCCTAGAGAGTAGAGGAAAGGGCTCCAGGGATGATGGTGAGGCAGGGCGGCACACGATAGGTGCTGAGGACGTCGTCATTGCAGAGGACACCGAGGTCGGCGACGATGCAAGCTGCAAGTGGCGTACGGTGGTGAGGCGGCGGAGAGCGAGGAAAGAGGCAGCTCACGGGTCGCGAGTCGCGAGCGCCATTCCACACAACGGCAGGAGATTTTTCTCACCCCTGTGGGTCGCCGTGGATCCAGCTATGATCCCCACCAACACAAGCGCTGCCAAATACGATTTTTGATGGAGCATGGAAATCCAACCCGGCGTGGGCTGCCATCCACGGGAGGGTTTGGGGCCGAATCCACCCCAAACCACGATTAGCCAAACCGTATAGGTATGGGATAACAACACCTGTCTAAAGATGGCAATGGGGACCCGTGACCCGATACCCGACGGGTATTTACTCCATTAGGGTCTAAATATGGACTAAACACACTACCCACGGGTACGTAAATGGACCAAACCCTTCACCCATCGGGTACGCGGGTATGGGTATGTTCCAGCAGTCCCCGTAACCGTTTACCCATGGGTGAAAAATACCCGGCCATCTGAAAGAGATCAATGCTCCATGGTTAGACTACAGATTCTGAAAAGTAATGCAGGTAGCGAGAAATAAATATGCTTGCCAGTAACCTTGGTCATATTTGGTGCAAAAACCATAGCAATGTTGTGAGCATTCATCTTGTTGTAACTTTCATTTTCCACCACATCTGCCATGAGATTGATGGCCCATTCAAGCAATGCTGCTTCAACAGGAGGTAGGGTACTTGCAAGATAGCTACACTCTTATTCAGTGTTGCAGTGCATCACTTGTTCTGGAGTCAACGAGTCCAATACTCCACTTGGAAGTTCCCGAAACCATGTCTATAATCAGTAACTTCTACATTAATCATGACTAATGTAAAGGAGAAACTAAATGGAAAGGAATCTTAATTTGCAGAAGATATTATTATATGCTATTATTTGTCTAATTTTATGTGCTCTGGTTAGTGGTGGTTGCTGTTGAATTGTTGATTTTCATGTGCGTGAATAAATTATTGGCGGGTACGGGTGACCCGACGGGTATGATTTACCCGGCCGGGTATGGGTCTAGGAAAAATTCCCCACCCATGACCGGTATGGTTATTCTGGCGGTACCAAATTTTTATGACGGGGATGGGTCTGGGGTGGCCATACCCGATGGGGATTTACCCATTGCCATCCTTACACCTGTCAGGTATGTATGCATTGCTAATTTGCTATGTCTGTGGTACCACGCCTTCTTCGGTGGGGCTGGAGAAGCAAACGGAGCTAGGGAAGAGCAGATGCAGGCCTAGAATTCAATGGAGATCGAGGGGGCGCCATGGCAGTTCAAAAAAAATGGCAAGTAGCTTGAATCAAAAGTTTTTCATATCAGAACACACAACATCAACAAGAAGTATTATTAATTGACAACATGGTGTTATAAACAAATATAATGAATCAAGAAAAAACATTGTTAATCCTATATACCTGAGTTATACTATTTGATAGACCTATTCTTGTCCAGTATTCCATGTAGTTTATCATAATTAACTCACATGATGTCCAACTAAATTTAAAACATATGAATGTCACGTAAAAATATGAAATTAATTTTCAGTTTAATTTAAATATTTGTATATTTATTATACGAATGATGTAGTATTATACCCATCTGTCTGAATTGGACTTACAAATTCCTCTTGAATTTGTTAATCACTATCTTGAAGGTCCTTCCACTTGTTTGTATTTATGTCTTTCTGTTGTAGTACAATATCTATGTGTCTATGTAGGCCAATTATCAAATAAATCACCTATTCAGATAAAAAGAAAAAATAATGAACAGGGCAAGAATACAAATAAAGTCGTTCATATATTGCTAACCGTAAAGGCAAGATCGATACGAGGCCCCTTTTTACCTATTGAATCGAGCACATGTATCTCCCGGTTTTTAGTATCAACTACTGCAAGGTACCAATGGAAGTCCGGCATGTTGATTCAAATGAAAACTTAGATCAAAAGTTAAAATATTAGAATGGACACACCTTGTGTAGATTGAGAAGGACATTTATGGGTGAAAGATGCACAATTTACCATGTCATGGTCCAAATAGTTGCACACTTTTTTCTCTCTAACATTTACCTTAGGATCGATTAGCCCCTTAGGGCATGTTCAACAGTTTAGACGGCTGTCGTCTGCAAGCATGGGTCATGTCACAAAGAGACAGCAATACAGACAAATTATACAATGGGTTGTCTTTTAGGCTATCTGCAAGATAATTAATTTTTGTACAGACTCATAAATTAAGGTGATAAAAAATGGCTTGGGAGCATGAGCCCCTGTCGTACAACGGTGCTGGAGCGGGCGATATAGCTTGGGAGCACGAGCCCTCGTCGTCTCTTCGCGAAGAGACGGCACACCCGTTTGTTGGCTGAGTCGAGGGGTTTTTTTTTTACAAAAATGACATCTCCCAGACGGCAAAAAGACGACCGTTGTACGTGCCCTTATCTCGCCATCACGCTTTACAATGCTTGCAATGAATGTGTTCTCTAGGAATACCATTCCACTAGTTCTGTTTCAGAGATAATTTTCGGCCCTAATAAGTTGGATGTATGCACTTACGACTTATATATGTAACTGCAAGTAGTAAATTAGCATTACTAAGTCATTTTGAAACATTGAACTGTACATGGAAAACTTACATCTCCCTTCACCAAGCTAGTATCATGTAAGAGGCATTCCAAAATCTCTCTCTACAATTACTCCCTGGATGTCCACCAATACATTATCTTGTGGTTGTGACTTAATGCTTTCAATATTGTAATCTTCACTGGCGCAAACATAATCTGTGTGAAACAGAAACACACAACAAAGAATTAGAGGGCCTTCTTAATTAGAAAAAAGGAAAATAAGAATGAGTTAATGAAAATAAGCATATTGAGGCAGAACATTGATTGTACGTACATCACATACGCGTATGAAAAGATCATCACTTTAGCATTACTATGTGATGTACGTACGTAGTGGTATGTAAGTGTAATAGCATATATACACAAGCCAACTAACATGCATCATCAGATCATAGAAATTAAATATAATGTCATTGTATATATTTATAGATAGAGATCGTCAGATCATGTCAGGCCTCTTGACATGACTGATTGATTATGGAGATCCATCCATCAATGTACAAGTGCATTCATGCATGCATGTGATATATTCAATCATGAATGGAAACACATGAAGCAAAGAAAAGCAAATCAAACTAAAGCAATGAACACTGATGCCTAGATTGTTCTTGAGATTCTTATTTAGCCCGACAGGAAGGGCACAGTGGAAAACATATCAATCTGAAGATGGTGACGGGAGAAAGATGGTGGGAACAAGATTAGGATAAATGGTGCTATGAAATATACTAACAAATGTTTCTCTGATCACTAGTACATTGGAGCTCAGCACTGGCGGTTCCAGAGGCATTATATTTATACTGGCGGCTGAACCCACCGCCAGTGTGAAAGGCTAGTACAAATCAACAATACTACAAGCGGTTAGTTAAGATGCGCCAGTAGAAATAACTTTGTACTGTGCCAATGATAATGGTGTTTACACTGGTGATTTAAGTAAACAATCCGCCAGTGTTAAAGCATTTTCACTGGCGGTTCGTTTAAGTCAGCCGCCAATGTAGCTTTTTTAGCACAGGCGGTTCACCTAAATCTGCCGCCTTTGGAATAATTTTTCCAGAGGTGGTTTATTAGCAAAACCGCCAGTGAATTGTTTTTAAAAATTCAAAATTTGGCGCCATATGTTTCCCGCTCGTGAATTGTTTTTATTTCCCACCATATATTTCCCGCCAGTGAATACTGTATAAAAATTGAAACGAATCCAAATAGATATCACAAAAAATTATTTTTGCATGCATGAAAAAAGTAATATTTGTTGTAGCTTACCATAGTCATCACACGCTGATAATGTATACATAAAACAAAATTTTTTCCACTCATAGCTAGCTCGGTCGTCCCATGACATACTCCTCTAATAATCTTCGTGGTTTAGCTCTAGCCTGGAAATATCTACGAGTTCTCGGTACTGTGGTTGAGCTAATTCCGAGTCCAGATCAAAATACTTCCCATTGAAGTGAATTATTCCTTTCATGATGAACCGACAAAAGTCCTCGCAAATGGCCATGAGCTCACCATTCTGGAGGCGTACACACATGGGATTACACTTGTATACCTACAAAAAATAATAAGTCATCATACATTTACAACTAACCAATACAGAGAAGGCATCAGTAGTGACAAAACTTCACTTATGACTATTACTTACTTTGCTAGGGTTGTTGGTGTATCTCCCGTTTTCTCTAAGAAACTCGCACACATAGTACCCACCAAGCACCGATCCTAGTGGTTCCTTGTGGCACTATATAAGAATTGGAAAGTGGTTACATAGTTGCTACATATACATATATGTATGCTTGTTTAAAATTTACCTTAAAGTTAATCCGCATGTCGGCTTCATAAACCTGGGGTCCCTCATGGACCGGCTTCCTTGCAAAGGTTTGGCCCAGCAGACGAACGTTGCGAACAAACGTGCAGCTCTTGGGCCAGCCCAAGAGCCTAAAACGACAGGCCAGAAGGGCGATCCAATCTCCAACTGGAAGGCCTGGCCGAGGAGGAACGGCGCCCGCTTCCGACTCTGGCCCGCCTCTCCGACCGGAGCGCTCGCTTCGGTCTCCAGCCCGCCTCCGGACGGCCTCTCCGACCAAAAGGCCCGGCCCAAACACCGCTTCCGACTCTGACCCGCGTCTCCGACAAGGGATGCGCCAAACCCCTGCTCACTACTCTTCTCCGACTGGCGTGATTAGAGCCGACTGGAACCAACCGACCGGGGACGCCCGCTCGGTAAGGACCAGGAAACAGACGGAGAAAGTAAGGCAGGGCGCACAAGTCAAACCGCAATACCGGGGACCGTACACTGTACACCTACAGAAATAGTACTCTGTGACCTCCCTGGCACGATAGAACCCAAGCATTGTTGTAGGCGCCGACATTTTCTCCTATAGTATTGTGGGCGCCATTAACTCCCATACGGTAAGGCTCCCCCCACATGCCTCTGGGCATCGACAGTGTTGTGGGCGCCGACATTTACCGTACCAGGCGAACATGGTAAAACCCCTTGCATGCCTCCAGGTATCAATGGTATGGTAGGCACCGATGTCTGCCATACCCGAAGAAGACAACACAAACCTCCCACGTGCATCTCACATTCAACAGTATTGTGGGCGCCTACCATCATCATGTACCCGTCGGCGTGGGCAACAAGGCCTAGTAGCATACGTATTCTCTCCCTCTCACTTGTAAGGCCATCCCCTTCATCTATAAAAGGGGATGCGCTCTCTCCCAACAGGCAGGCTCATTAGGATTCATTCAGATTTCATTTGGATCGATCAGTTCACTAGTCCACAACAACAGAACCTCTAGGTTCAAATCACGAGCACATGCTCAAACACTTAGCGCATAGCAGGGCTCCCATCACTCTTGGCTCCTCTGACTAGAGTCCGACCGGACCTGTTGTACCCCCCATCTTTCTCCTTCTCGTTTGTAACCCCACTGCAAACTTCGAGCACCTGGGCTCAGGAATAACGTCACCAACCGACTCAAACTGGACGTAGGGCACGTTGCCTGAACCAGTATAAACCTTGTGTCATTGAGTGCTAGGCCACCTCTGATCACAACGTATGGCAAAACTACAAATATTTACGTGTTGGTCACTTTCTGCACCGACACCGCACATGTAGCGGTTTTCTAACTTTTTTTAAATCATAGTGTCCACCCTTGAACTTGTAGAACCTATATGCCCTGCAGTGCTTGAATGAATTCAACAAATCATATCGATCCAAACTCTCGTATAAGATATAGAAATGTTGAAAAGCATGCATGCAAATCTTGACTTACTGATCTAAAATATCGATGAACATTTGATAACTGCTCTGTGGGAAATTTGCGGAGTCAAGGACCAAAGTCATCCTCCATGTAGATAAATGAATATACAAATCCAATGATCACTGCACGAATTTAATTAAGTCATGTTTTAAGACAGTAGTAAGTTTATAAATAAAAAGTATTAAGGGAGTTTAGGACCAACATACTTGAACATGTATGGTGCACATACAATACTCCTGTTTTCGAATTGAAGAAACGTGTTTCCTATGTAGGTGGCCACTGCTGTTTCCTGCTTTTGTTGCTCCACTCTAATTTTGGCTATTTCATCATCGGTCTTGCCCACAAATAAGTCATGGTCAGGACCCATAACCACGGTGTGCTCATTCTGGCTTATTTTGGCCCGGTCGAGATATCAAACCTTTTTCTCCTTGTGAAGAAATGGGTTCTCAGTATACCGCATCTCCTGGTCTAATTGTTGCATTCTGTAGAGCGCATCACATTGTCAGATACTTCATGCCCTAACATTATATTAATTAGTAATAAAACATAGTTATGTATGAGCGACACTTACAAGCACCACACGCTCATGAGCTAGATGTTGAGTTTTTAGAGGCAAAACATCAACCAAATGTCCTCGAATTCAACAATAATCTTGCTATTGCTACCCATAAAAGCTAGTGGTGGTACGGCTGTGGAGAAGGCAATGATCTCAACCGAAGATGCTCTCATATACCAGTCATGCAACCTCTTCATCGCACATGAAACACCACAGAGTTCGCACCACTGGAGTAGAGGCCTACCTCGAACATATTTATCAGTGGGGACATTATTGTAATCCTCACTCATAGGCTTCCGTATGGTGATTTTGTTGGAGGTGGACTTGGCAGCTTTTTATGACTAGAACGTGTGTCTAGTTTCCTTGCCAATCTAGCCATCCACTTCTTCATGGCCCCCCGGTGATGTCTCGTCCTTGCCTAAGGGCGTAACCATTTTTGGCATAGACTGAAGGTTCCCTTTAGCTACATGGCCTTTAGGTTCCGACAAGGCATCCTTCTCGCTCGGGGATGATGGTGGGTTCATGGATGTCAATGCTGGTGGGTTAGGTAGAGGCTCTGAGTTAGTGTGGAGGCTAAATGATGGTGATAGGTTAGGTTCTAGTGATGGTGCTCTGTCATGAGATGGTGGGGTATGATGAGATGGTGAGGCTACATGTGAGAACTCTCCTTCATCGTCCACTCCAAAAAATGGCATCGATGGAATATGATCATTCAACCTAATGTCCCGTCGAGGCCATAAGATGAACTCGTTGATAGCTTGACCAAGTTTCTTGACACCATCAGGAGTGGGGATGTCTAGGAAGTCATCCCTATGTCCTTCGACGACTCTCAACACTTCTACCCTATAGTACTCCTCTAGCATTTTCTTGTTGTGATAGTCACGGCCTAGGATCACCATACCAGTGGCAACTTCTATCGTATGGATATTGGTGATACCATACGATATAACTAGGGAGCAAGCTGTTGGTGCGACGATGTCATCAACTGCATAGTGCTCCCTATTTGTCGTAGATCCGATACTGCTTGGAACTATTGGAGAATCCGAGGGTTGCGTGATGACCATCTGCATCTGTCGTGTCTATGTGATCATCTGTGGAGGCTATATTGTCGGCACTTGTTCACTTGACATTACACTAGCCAATTGTTGCCTTATCTCAGAATCAGAATTGGCCATGATTTCAACCAACATCTATTTCATTTCTTGCTTAGCCTCCTCCTTAAAATAATCTCTCAAAGCTTCCTTGTAGCGGTCGCATTTTCTATACATCTTGGCATGCTCAGGAAATCCTTCCTTCTAGCCCAAATGGGACAAGATGCCTCGCACATGACCGGGGTGCTCTGGGTTACCCAAACCCACACTAAGGGTGTCCCTCTCTCTTGATGGCTTGAATGATCCTTCCTTCTGCTTAGCTACCATGGCCAAAATGTTCCTGGCTGCTTCATCAGTCATTGGATCTAGCCATGACAAACCAACCTCACTTTCTTGTGGTTTCCACGCACGAAGCCAGTCTCTAGCCCTTTCGGGTACATCCTCCAACAACATCGGTAACCCTACCGCCTTCCTTGTAGCTTCTTCTGCCCTCCATTTGGGAATCACACGCTGGTAACCCAAGGTGGTGGTGGTATATGTTCTTCTTTGCAAGTTTGGCATTGGCTTGACTCTTAGATAAGAACTCTTCTTATGTCTTCTGCTCAACAAAGGTCTTCCACTTAGCTACTGTAATTCTCTAGTACTTCTTCATTGCGTCCAGCCCTTTCTTCATGAACTTAGTATTCAATTCAGACCTCCAGTTACGAAAGCTGATTGCGCACTGCCTCATTGCGTACTCCTTCATGACAGCTCGTGACTTGGTTGTGAAAATAAACCTTGTTCTCAACTCTTTCCACAAGTTCTTTTTGGTTTTCTTCGGCACTAGTTTCTAATTAGAGATTGTGATGTCAAGATTGTCCCAAACAAGGAAACCGATGGTGTTTCGATACTTAGCTGTCACCTGTATAGGTTGTACGGGCTCTCCCTTCGGGCTTACTTTTGTAACAGAATATGTATGATACGGCCACTTGTTTACGCCTCGTTCCCCACGTTTCCGCTTTCTATCTTTGGTGGTTGTCTCAGTTGCCTCTGGTGCGAAATCCGATGCATCTTCCTCTGTTTGGTTCCACAATTGAGAAGTTATCTACGAAGAACAACCAGTCATAGGTACCTTCCTATGACTGGTTGTTCTTCATCTATTGGGTTGTAAGTAGGGTCTAGGAAGTCATCCCTATATATTCGGTACGTAGGTATGGATATGAATAACAACCCCTCGTAGCCCTTCATTGAAATTATTAAATTGTACCTCTTCATCTATTGGGTTGTAAGTAGGGTCTCGGGTTTCAACACGACGAGCCACCCTATCTATGCTAAGGCATGGATCGGACGGCGAACTCCACTATCCATTGGTGGTGTTGTGCTGCGAGTCTGATCCTTGGGCACCCGCCTCATCACCATTGTTTGGAGAACTCATCAAGTTAATTCTGATTTATTAAATATTTTTTTTATGTAAGCATCGTTTATAACAGCACGTACAATAAATACATAGCATGAAAATATATGTGCATCTAGCATCGAATGGACATGAAAGTTTCACACATAGCATGAATTGAATATGCTACCATCAATATTCCACACCAATCGGATAACAAAAACTATTGCTACAAATTAAGCATTATAAAATATGCTACAATAGACTTAATATATATATATATATATATATATATATATCGAACAATGTACAAATAATAACCAACATAATATAAAAGTAATATTCAACCCTAGAACTAATTTATTTTTTCAGCAAAAAAACTACCCTAGAATTAATTTTATGATTATAACACATAATATACAAGTAAAGATGTTGAAATACATAATTATACAAGTAAAGGTGTTGAAACAAAGTTTAAAAAAAAAGATATTGAAACAAGCCCTTAATGGGACAGTTAGGGTTTCGGCCTTGGGAAATGTGCCAGATGGGCTAGCCCAGGTAGGCAAGTGGCATGCCCGGCGGCGCTCTAGGGCAGGCAGCATGCGGCGGCGTGTGGGTAGGCAACAAGCGGCGGCGTGGGGTCCTATGGCACAGGCGGAGCATGGGAGGAGCAGGCGAGATGTAGACCTCGGTGGCATGCGTGGTAGAGGCGGGCGGGGCTCTGAGGCGGCAGGGCTCCGAGACGCGGGGCTCCTAGGCGGGCGGCGTTCTGAGATGCGGGTGGGGCTCCCAGGCGGGCGGCGCTCCGAGACGCGGGGCTCTAGCATGGGCAAGGCTCCGACGCAAGTAGAGACGGCAGGGCTCCGCGCAGCTCTGAGCTATGCGGGGCTCTAGCACGGGACTTCGAGGCGGCGCTCTGGCACGGCTCTGAGGCGGGGCTCCGAGATGGTAGGGCTCTGAGACGGGGCTCCGGTGCGGCGAGATGGCAGAGCTTTGAGGCGGCGGTCCAGCGAGGCCGAGACGGCATGGCTCCGATGCAGGCGGGGCTATGATCGAGACGGCGGGCCTCCGAGTTGGGCTCCGGCGGCACGGGTGGGGATGGCAAGGTGTGGGGCGGGACGGCGCAGGTGGGAATGGAGCAGAGGTGATGGAAAATTTGGGCAGCCTGACGGCGTCTTGGGGAAGAAAATGCGCCACCAGACTTCAAATTTTCAGAGGCTGTTGGCGCGCGGGTATATATAGCAGGCATTTGTATAGGCGGACCGCCTGTACAAACAATTTTCACAGGCGGATTTTTATACCAACCACCAGTGGAGATAGATTTCCACTAGCGGTTTGTTTCATCCACCGCCAGTGGAAATAAAAACAAAATAAAAAAGGGTGTCCCAACCGGGAATCTAAACCGCTATCTAAGGATTACAAGGCCCGGGTGTGACCACAGCGCCATGCTTATGAGTTCGACATTGTTGGTTTCGGAATTGTTTTACCATAAAAATTTTTCAAGAAATGACAGCTGCAAACTTGATTTTGAGACACCAAATGATTTCTACTGAAAAAGTCATGAAAATAAAAGTTGTAGAACTCATCAAGCTCTACAACTTTTGTTATGGTCATCTTTTCATGTCACTAACTTTGATCCATTCAAATATTGAATTTCAACAAATGATGGCTTCAAATAAGAATTTAACACACCAAATGATTTGAACTGAAAAAGTCATGAAAATAAAAGTTGTAGAACTCATCAATCTCTACAACTTTTGTTTTGGTCATCTTTTCATGTCACTAAATTTGAACCATTCAAATTTTGAATTTCAACAAATGATAGCTTCAAGCTTGATTTTGAGACACCAAATGATTTCTACTAAAAAAGTCATGAAAATGAAAGTTGTAGAACTCATCAAGCTCTACAACTTTTATTTTGGTCATCTTTTCATGTCACTAAATTTGAATCATTCAAATTTTGAATTTCAACAAATGACTGCTTCAAACAAGAATTTGACACACCAAATGATTTGAGCTCAAAAAGTCATGAACATAAAAGTTGTAGTACTCATCGAGCTCTACAACTTTTGTTTTGGTCATTTCTTCATTAAACAAACTTTTACCAAACATTGCTAACAAATCCAAAGATCTCTCATAGTTCTACAACTTTCATTTTTATGACTTTTTCAGTAGAAATGATTTGGTGTCTCAAAATCAAGCTTGAAGGTGTCATTTATTGAAATTCAAATTTTGAATTGTTCAAACAAAGGCACATAAAAAGTTGGCCGAATAATAGCAGTAAGAGCACAATAAATTGATAGAGCATAACTTTAGAAAAATTTAGAAAAAAAAATAAAATTTGGAGTTAGTACGAGGGAGAAAGACTACTTACAAATTTTAGGCAGGGATTAAAGAGAGAAATGACACTTGTTCATCGAACAAGTGTGTTTTCTCTTTTTAATCACTGCCTAAAACTTGTAAGTAGTTTTTCTCCCTCATACTAACCCCCAATTTGATAATTTTTTTTCTAAAATTTTCTAAAATCAGGCTCTACAACTTTTACTGTGGTTATTTTTTCATGCGACTAAATTTGAACAGTTCAAAATTTGAATTTCAATAAATGACAACTTCAAATAAACTTTTGAGTCACCAAATGATTTGAACTCAAAAAGTGATGAACATAAAAGTTGTAGAACTAATCAAGCTCTACAACTCTTATTTTGTCATCTTTTCATGTGACTAAATTTGAATAATTGAAATTTTAAATTTCAATAAATGACAACTTCAAATAAATTTTTGAGTAACATAACGATTTGAACTCAAAAAGTTATGAACATAAAAGTTGTAGTACTCATCGAGATCTACAACTTTTATTTTGGTCATTCCTTTATCCGACAAAGTGTTAGTAACATTGTTCACAAATCCATAAATCTCACACATAGTTTATGAAACTATGTGAGAGATCTATAGATTTGTGAATAATGTTTACTAAAACTTTGTTGGATGAAGGAATGACAAAAATAAAAGTTATAGATCTGGATGAACACTATAACTTTTATGTTAATGACTTTTTGAGTAAAAATCATTTGTTGTGTCAAAATCTTGTTTGAAGCTGTCATTTATTGAAATTCAAAATTTGAATTGTTCAAATTTAGTGACATGAAAATATGACCAAAATAAAAGTTGTAGATCTTGATAAGTTCTACAACTTTTATATCTTTGAGTTTTTCAGTAGTGTTGACACTAAAATTTGGTAAGCTTACCCTGCAGAGGAAGAGATCGGCCGATGATGTCAAAAACAAGAAAATCTCTTAATTAGTGGATATTTGGGAGCCGGCCAGAAAATATTATACAATTTTGGAGAGGCCCGACGTCCAAGATCTCCTCATGTAAAATAAGGAAAAAGTCAAAAGGATCGAGGAAAGTGCACGTGTCATGACTTGAGAGAATTATTAAAGATATTCTCACGCACTGCTGATTATTATATTCGGCCAAGTTTAAAAGATTTGCTAATATATGGAATATTTGAGAAAATCGGTGACCGCGTACAGCATCTTGAAGTCAGCCTGATTGAGATATCACATAAAGCAACAAAAATATCATTGGCAAGATGATGTGTTTGGAAAGCTCTAGATGCATCACGTATGTGCAACAAAGGAAAAGGAATATTATTCTATTCAGGATATGGCGTCCAGATGCACATCGACAATGCAAGAAGCAAGGACATGTATCACGTACGTGTATATACATCGGCAAGGTGGCATGTCTACGTACTAAATCTGTGCCGGTTGAGCCGAACGGGATAAAAAACGAATCAAACAAGGAAGCTTCATTAGTGAGGACTCTGTATAAGAGAAATTATAGTCTATGTATTTTAATATTTCCTTTTATTTAGATACTATTGTTAGGTAGGTTATGTACGTAGCTCATCAGGATCATTACTGCAGGGTATAAATATGTACCCCCTGCTCCTTATAAACACATCCAATCAATCAATACAAATTACTTTTTTTGGCTCTGTGCTAACCCTTAGTAGTAGAAATAGTGTAGATCTCGACGAGTTCTTCAACAAGCAGGCTGCATCGGTTCGTCCGACCTCTGGCTTGTCTGTAAGTACCGTCATGCCTTATACTTTGGTTCGTAAGGCTGCATCGGTTAAGTTCGACCTCCACTGCGAGCTCTAGTATAAGCTAGTTATCAATCTTTATCTAATTCAAGTACGGCTGCATCGGTTAAGTTCGACCTCCACTGCTCGAATTAGATTAAGGCCAAGTTATCAGCTCTACCTAAGGGTGGCGTCCTTTGAGTAGATTCATTAAGTTACCGATCTTGTTGATGTTTTTACTGTCAATAGCTTTTCAGCAACATCAACCTGCCCGATCAAGATCAAACTAGATCGGCCTCATATCCTTTTAGTCCGTTGTTTGCTTTATGACAATACGATGTTTCTTACTTTGAGCGACGGGTTACGTTTTATTGGCTGTTCTACCTCGATTTTGATCGTGCATAGTACACGGTTAAGGCATGTATGATCTTGAAGAGGTTTGCTGGCTAGTTAAATCTGATCTATAGTTCGCTATTATGACTGCAACGATCCGGTTGATCCCCACTGATGGCACTTTAGATTGGAGGATGCTAGTTGGTAGATTTGTTCCCGATCAGGCGTGACCTTAGCTGTTTGCTATGCCTACATCGGCTAAAAAGTCGATCGCCTGCACTTTAATGCTCATAGTATGTCTTCATGATCCTGTTAAATATGAGTAGATCCGTTTTCTTTAAAGATTTAATATGTTATCTTTATTATGGCTGCCATCGATCCGGTCGAACCCCACTGTTAAAGATGATAGGTTAGGTTTGAAGAGTTGATAGGTCTGCTCGTATTGAATAGTCGATTGTTCACATGTTGTGACCCTTCTTCTACCGGAATCGGCTCTTTTAGCCGATTCGCCTGCGCCTTCACAGATATAGCATGTCTTTCAGAAAACCTGTCAGGGTATGGATGATTTTGTGAATTCTTTGGCTTTAGTTTGGTGTTATCATCATAGCTGCATCGATCCGGTCGAACCTTACTGTTGATGATAGCGGATGAGATTCGGAGCGTTTGTAGAACTGTTCGTATTAGATAGTTGATTTATTTGCATGTTATATCCTTTCTCGTCAGACCCATCGGCTCAATGCTTCATACTGGTTATACTTTGTCTAGCTGATGATTTTACTTGCATCTGTGTTTGTCCCATCTGGCTGTTGGTCCACTAGATCACCGGTATTGCCGACCACTCACCAGCGCTGCCGACCACGACTAACGTTGTCCGACCACACACAATGACCAGAGGGAGGACAACGATAGTTCGTGATCGGCATCACTAGTGCGTGCTCGGCAACATTAGTGAGTGATCGGACATCTCCGTGCTGAAGATCCAGTGGGCTAACACTACTGCTCCTGAAGCGGCATACTTGGAACTGTCTGGGCAAGACCGGCATGTTTCACCTTAAATTACTGATAAATTTTCTCTCCTTGTCAATTGCAGGTCAAATTGACTGGCACGCCCTCGGGAGTAATTCGTAGGGTCGACTAGTCCTGCGTTGAAGCCAAGTGGATCTCCAGCCTTGCTCCGTCAAGCAGATCCTTTCGGCTTGCTGTGTGCTCGGCACATTGACACGTTTTTGCGCCGACACACGTCGTGGCACGCCCGGTGGGACCACAATTGTTTGATCAGAAGTCAGATGCATTTTTCCTGGATATCCTGTGGAACTGATTTTTTCATCTACAACAAGAGGCTGGTATTAACATTTATTCGGCCATCGATTGAGATGCTACAAGTGATTTCATCAAGGTTGACATGCATCAGCACAGCAAGGGAAATTTGTGTAATAATTACATAAGAAGCGAACTCAGAAGTCTTTCGGGCCAAGGCAACACAAGGAAAAGTCCAAGAAGAAATTAAATAATCAGTTGGGAAGTTAAATGCCTTGAAGACTCCTAAAAGATGTACTATAAGCGACCAAGAGTCATGAGTTCAAATGCTACGCGAGAAATTAAGGAGAAACTACATATGCATGGAAGGCGGCAACTCTTATGCAATGTCCGGTATGTCTTGGTTAGCCTGATGGCCAGAATATTTTATTACCATCTAAGCCAAACGGATATTTGTGTATTGGTTTAGCATCGTCCAGTTACATGCGGATAACTTATAGCCGATAGAAAAATATTGGCTTGTCCCGATAGACTACATTACAGGCACTGTTGAAGATGTTTTGTCCGTCAGCTATTTTAAAACAACACGGGAATTAAGGGAGATCAAGCCGTACTAATGAAAAGATGGAGACAGGCTGCCAATTCAAATATACGCATGCATTCAAGTTGAGCTTCCGTTATGTAGTTTACTGTATGCAGGAGGTAGACGACGACTAGTATCAGAGAGCAAGCCTGACCAAGATGAAGGTTCATCAGCCATTAAAAAGAGCAAAAAGCTAATGGACACATTCTAAGTTCAGGTGTTCCAAAAGATTCATATTACAGGGTCAAACAGCCGATTATTATTGGGGGATTTAATCGGCTGAGGAATATTGAATAATGCTCGGATTGAATAAAGCTCGGGGTCTTATTGTCGCAATATACTGGGCAATCCATAACTAGGCCGACGCATGGTTGCATCATGTCGTTCACGGATGGCTGAATAAGACGGAATACGTTCGGCCGAGGTGCAAGTTAATGAGACGAAGTTGGAACGCTATGTGTATAGCAGATGTTATTTGATTCGGACTTTATGAAGGCAACATACATGTCGTGTTTATTAGGAGATAAAGATGGAAAGTTAATGCGTATATATGCAAGACACGACTTGTCTTCCTAAAAAGCACATGCACATGTATGCGGGATTGCAGCCTGTACTCGTAATTTATTCGGATCACTGAGTCAGATTCAGAGAACATCACCAACAGGACTGATTGTCTCGGTATTTGGCAATCAACCAGGACAGTTCACACGAAGTTTCAAGTAAAAAGCCGATGAACCTCAAACCGATCGGATCTGGAGTCCAGACACTATACGTACGTTTGCTTTGCTGTATGCTTGGTGATGATATTGTTTCCCACAAGGAATTGGATATGGCAACATACAGAGGATGCAAGCAAAATAAATATGGATTCTTTATTAGATCAAGCCGATGGGGCATATGTGCTGATCAGACCCTATCAGCTAGCAAAAATAGAAGACTTTGCATATATGTGTTAAAGTCCAGGTGCATTACGTTGAACTAAACTCCATCAGCTCGAAGACCAGATGTACATAGATCGGCTGGGGAGGCAAGACCGGCTCAGTTTCCACTTCAGCTGAGGCGTCAGGCAATGGGACCATCTGGCCTGGCAAACGCGGCGTGGCCGGCTCGGGTGGACAGCCGCTAGCAAAGGTACTTCGGCAGTGGACGACCGTGTGCGATGTGGAGAGCTTGGATACACAGGTGGTGCTCTAAACATACAATCGGCTATACAGGAGCCGATGCCGCCACGATCGACCATGATTTGCTGCTAAAACAAGAAAAGATAAAAAATATGCTTCCATATATATTATGATTAAAGAGGAGTATCAGAGCTATAATCCGAATTTGGGAAACAAAAGCCAATGATAAAGCATATTACATCGGTTAAAGATATTGGCTCGTTTGTCACGATATGTTACTTAAAAGGCAAGATGAAGGTGAGCGGGTCCCATACAAAACGAAAGCGGCCACTGCTAAAGACTTCTTCTCCAACGTCATGACCAAACCTAATGATCAGCTCATCACGCCAACCAACAGCGAGAAGATCCTTGGGATGAGCACGCTCGGCGTCTCAATCTCCCGCATCAACTACGTGTCGGGGGCCTGAACCCGCCACGCTGAAAGCTCTAATTTGGTTTTGATGAATTGATGAAACCCTAAGTGCTAACCTAGTTTATCAAAGTGATCATGAGATAGGTAGCATATTCCAAGTGATGAAGCAAATGAAGATCATGACATGATGATGGTGATGCCATGGTGATGATCAAGTGCTTGGACTTGAAAAGAAGAAAGAGAAAAACAAAAGGCTCAAGGCAAAGGTATAAATGGTAGGAGCTATTTTGTTTTGGTGATCGAGACACTTAGTGAGTGTGATCACATTTAGGATCGATAGCTGTACTATTAATAGGGGTGAAACTCGTATCGAAATGCGGTTATCAAAGTGCCACTAGATGCTCTAACTCATTGCATATGCATTTAGGATCTAGTGGAGTGCTAACACCCTTGAAAATGTTTGTGAAAATATGCTAACACATATGCACAAGGTGATACACTTGGTGGTTGGCACATTTGAACAAGAGTAAAGAAGTTAGAGGTGAAAAGGAGTTGGTCTTCCTGGTCACTATGTGACCGGACGCTGGTCTCAGAGGGACCGGCGCGTCCGGTCAAGTGTGGCAGCATAGATGCCAGCATCGGTCATTGACCGAACACTGGGTCTTGGACTGACCAGACGCTGAGGTCCAGGGTCCGGTACTGTTGTCGGGCAGCGCAGAGAAAAGTCACTGAGTGACCGGACGCTGGCAGAGTCCGGTCAAGCATGACCGGACACGTCCGGTCGAAGAAAATCGTTTCTAGAACCTTACTGGAAACGACCGGACGCTGGAGGCTGAGCGTCCGGTCAGTTTGTGCGTTGCGTCTGGTCAACAGATGACCGTTGAAATCTAATGAACAGTATTTGAAGCAGGGAACACATGGCATGTATCATGTGACCGGACGCTGAGGGCCAGCGTCCGATCGATCGGACCGGAGCGTCCGGTCACCCCGCGCTGTGCCCAGTGAAGGGGTACAACGGCTCTATTTCATGGGGGCTTCTATTTAAGCCCTATGGCCGGTTGAAGCTCACATCTTTGTCCATTTTCATTGACATAGCAACCTTGTGAGCTTAGGCAAAGCCCTCCCACTCATCTCCATCATTGATTCATCATCTTTGTGAGATTGGGAGAGAATCCAAGTGCATTGCTTGAGTGTTTGCATCTAGAGGCACTTGGTGTTCGTGTTTCACTGTGGGTTTCGCTTGTTATTCTTGGTGGTTGCCGCCACCTAGATGGCTTGGAGTAGCGAGGATCGTCGAGCGGGGGGGGGGGGGTGATTGTCTCCGGCTCCGATTGTGGTGATTGTGAGGGGTTCTTGACCTTTCCCCGGCGGAGAGCCAAAAGGTACTCTAGTGGATTGCTCGTGGCTTGTGCGATCCTCATCTTGTGTTGGTTGTGCGGCACCCTATTGAGGGTTTGGCGTGTGATGCCAATTAGCGCATGAACCTCCAAGTGAGTGAATCGCCACAACGAGGAGTAGCTTGCCGGCAAGCAAGTGAACCTCGGTAAAAATCATTGTGTTCATCATTTGATTCTAAGGTGATTGGTCTTCATTGATATTGATTCTTGTGATTGATTGGTTCACTCCTCGACACGGCGATATAACTATCTTGCTCTCTCCATTTATATTACCGCAAACTAGTTATCAAGCTCTTTAGTGTAGCTAGTTGTGAGAGCTTGTTAGTTTGGTTAGTGTGGCTCTTTAGTTAGTTTTTGAGAGCACAATAACTTAGTGTAGTGCCATAGCTATTGTGTGGTTAGAAACAATAGAAACTAAAATTGTGGTAGGTGGCTTGCATTTTTAGTAGGCTAGCGCAACACTTGCTTCGCCTCATAATTGTCTAACCGGTTTGTTAAGTGTTGTTGTAGAAATTTTTATTAGGCTATTCACCCCCCCCCCCCTCTAGCCATTAGGACCTTTCAAGTGGTATCGGAGCTGAGGTCACCGTGATTTGAGGCTTAACAACCTTCGGTGTAAAAATGGCTCAAATCAACAACACCAAGAAGCCACCCTAATTTGATGGCATAAATTATCCTTATTGGAAGTCAAAGATGACCACACACATCAAGTCAATCAATAGAAAGGTGTGGAAGGTGGTAGAAACCAAAATTGAGATTGGTGATCCGGAGAATCCCACCGCGGCCGAAGAAGTGCTTCTCCAAAACAATGACATTGCTCTAAGTGCTATTCATGATGCAATTGATGAGAGAACATTTGAGCAAATCAAGAATATTGAGATGGCTCATGAGGCTTGGAAGAAGTTGGAAGAGTCATTTGAGGGCACTCAAGCCATGAAGGGTGCAAAGGCTTACATTCTTAAGGAGAAGTTTGCAAGCTTCAAGATGAAGGAGGATGAGAGTGTGCCGGAGATGTTTCATAGGCTTCAAGTGCTTATCAATGATCTCAAAGCACTTGGAGAAGAGGTGAAGGACAAGGACTTCTCCCACAAGTTCTTGAGATGCTTACCTTCAAGATTTGGCACATTGGTCACTATTCTAGTAAGGAGTGGTTTGGACACCATGACACCAAACCAAGTGTTAGGAGACATCATGACCGATGATACATATAGAGATGAAGATGAGAAGGAAGAAAAGAAGGAGAAGAAAGATGAGAAGAAGGATGAGAAGAAGAAGAGTGTGGCATTCAAGGCCACATCATCCAAGGGCAAAGCTAAGCAAGAAACGTCAAGTGAAGAAGATGAATCTTGGGATGATGATGATGATGATGAGAAGATGGCTCTATTTGTCAAGAGATTTGGCAAGTTCATGGTGAAGAAGGGCTACCGTGCTAGAAGAAAGAAGTCTTCATCCAAGAACAAAGAAGAGTCAAGAAGGTGCTTCAAATGTGGAAGCAAAGATCATCTTGTTGCTCAATGCCCATACAATAGCGACAATGATGATGACAACAAGAAGAACAAGAAGAAGGACAAAAAGGAAAAGAAAGAGAAGAAGGACAAGATGGCCTTCAAGTAGAAGAAGGGCGGTTCATATGTGGTCACTTGGGATAGTGATGCTTCCTCAAGTGATGATGACAAGACCACCAAGAAGAAGGCATTTGCAAGCATTGCTATCAATGAGAAGCCTTCTCTCTTCGAATCTTCATCATGCTTCATGGCTAAGGCCACTAAGGTACAAACTAGTGATGACGAAAGCGATGAAGAACATGATGATGAAAATGAAAATGAAAATAACCATGATAGTGATAGTGATAGTGATGATGATGAACCCACCAAAGATGAATTATTTGACATGCTAGAGGATGCTAGAGAACACTTTCACATCAAGAGAAGGGAATGCAAAAGCTTGCAAAAGTAACTAAAAGCCCTTAAGCAAGCCTTTGATGAGCTCAATGCATCTCATGAGAGGCTAGAGGAAGCCAATGAGAAGCTTGGCAAAGCTCACAAAAAACTTGAAAAGGCTCATTCCTCTTTGCTTGATGAGCAAAATAAAAAGAAGCATGTTGAAACTTGCAATGTAGGTTTAACTTGTGATATAATTGATGAATCACTATCTATGTCTATCATTGTTGCTCCTACTAACCCTTCTTGTAGCACTTCCACTTCTACCTCATCTAGTAGTGATGGTCTCACTTGTGATGCCTCACTAGTGGTTGAGAATGAGAACCTCAAGAAGGGGGTCAATAAGCTCACTCACACCTTGGCTAAGGCCTATGGTGGTGAGGACCACTTGCTTATGTGCTTGGGTAGCCAAAGAGCTTCTCTCTACAAAGAGGAATTGGGCTATACCCCCAAGAAAGGCAAGGCGGCCTTTGCTCCTCACAAGACTAGTTTTGTGAAGAACAATGGTCGGTTTTGCACTAGTTGCAAGCAAGTGGGTCATAAAGAGCGAGAATGCAACAACAAGAGCAAAAATGCTAATGTATCCTCCATAAAGCTTGATTCATGCTATATGCTTACTAAGGGTACAAATGGTGTGAAGGCTAAGTTCATTGGTAAACCATGGATGGGCTCAAAGAAGAAAGCCATTTGGATACCAAAGAGCTTAGTAACTAACCTTCAAGGACCCAAGCAAGTTTGGGTACCCAAAAAGAATTGATCTTCTTTTGTAGGTCAATTACAAAGCCGGAGGAAGGCATTGGGTTCTTGATAGTGGGTGCACTCAACACATGACCAGTGATGCAAGAATGTTCAACTCAATCAACACCAATGGCAATGATGGTTATGATAGTATCACATTTGGTGACAATGGCAAAGGCAAGGTCAAAGGGCTTGGTAAGATTGCAATATCCAATGACATAAGCATATCCAATGTGTTGCTAGTAGAGAGCTTGAACTTTAATTTGCTATCCGTGGCTCAATTGTATGATCTTGGATTCAAATGCATATTTGGGGTAGATGATGTAGAGATCATAAGTGTAGATGGCTCTAACTTGATCTTCAAAGGCTTTAGATATGAGAATCTATACTTGGTTGATTTCAATGCTAGTGAAGCTAAATTATCTACATGCTTGTTCACTAAGTCTAGCATGGGTTGGTTATGGCATAGAGGGGGTCATGTTGGAATGAAACAATTGAATAGATTAGTTAAGCATGACTTCGTTAGAGGCTTGAAAGATATTGTGTTTGAGAAGGATAAGCTTTGTAGCTCTTGTCAAGCCAGAAAACAAGTTGGAAACACCCATCCTAAGAAAAGTATAATGAGCACTAGTAAAGCATTTGAGTTATTGCACATGGATTTGTTTGGGCCAACACAATACACTAGCATCGGTGGTAACAAATATGGCTTTGTGATAGTGGATGATTATACTAGATACACTTGGGTATTCTTTCTAGTAGACAAAAGTGATGTGTTTGCAACATTCAAATCATTTGTTAAAGGCATTCACAATGAGTTTGAAACAACCATTAAGAGAGTTAGAAGTGACAACGGTAGTGAGTTCAAGAACACTAGAATGGATGAGTTGTGTGATGAATTTGGAATTAGACATCAATTCTCGACCAAGTACACTCCACAATCAAATGGCCTTGTTGAGAGGAAGAATAGAACACTCATTGATATGGCAAGGTCTATGCTTAGTGAGTACAATGTGAGTCAATCTTTTTGGGCCGAAGCTATCAACACGGCTTGCTATTGTAGCAATCACCTCTATTGTCACCGATTGAAAGAGAAGACACCATATGAGCTCTTGAATGGTAGAAAGCCCAACATTGCATATTTCCGGGTCTTTGGTTGCAAATGCTATATCTTGTAGAAAGGCACAAGATTGGGCAAGTTTGACAAGAAATGTGATGAAGGATTCCTACTTGGATATTCCACTACAAGCAAAGCATATAGAGTTTGGAATTTAGATAGTGGTACTCTTGAGGAAGTTCATGATGTTGAATTTGATGAAACCAAGGGTTCACAAGTAGAGAATGAAAACTTAGAAGATGTTAGAGGCATTCAACTTTCAAATGCCATGAAGAACATGGATATTGGTGAATTGAGGCCTAGACAAGTGAATGATGATGAAGATGATCAAGTGCAAGTGTTCTCTAACGCAAATGTGCAAGATGATACAAATCAAGTTAGTGCAAGTGGATCTCATGATAATGAACAAGATCAAGTGGCTAGTACATCATCTCAACCCAATGATCAAGCAAGTGTAAGCAATCAAGTTCCAATCCTCCAACCAACCAATGTTGCAAGGGATCATCCATTGGACACTATCATTGGTGATATTTCAAGAGGTGTACAAACAAGATCAAGATTGGCATCATTTTGTGAACACTTCTCATTTGTGTCATCCATTGAACCAAAGAATAAAGATGAAGCATTGAAGGATGTTGATTGGGTGAATGCTATGCATGAAGAATTGAATAACTTTACAAGAAATCAAGTATGGGAGTTGGTAGAAAGATCAAAGGGACACAATGTGATTGGAACCAAATGGGTCTTTAGAAACAAGCAAGATCAAGATGGGATAGTAGTAAGGAACAAAGCAAGATTGGTAGCACAAGGATATATACAAGTTGAAGGTCTTGACTTTGGAGAAACATATGCCCCGGTTGCTAGATTGGAAGCAATTAGAATCTTGCTAGCCTATGCTTGTGCCCACAACATCAAACTCTATCAAATGGATGTCAAGAGTGCATTTCTCAATGGTTACATCAATGAAGAAGTATATGTTGAGCAACCTCCCTATTTTGAAGACGACAAGAAGCCCGACCATGTGTACAAGTTGAAGAAGGTATTGTATGGCTTGAAGCAAGCACCTAGATCATGGTATGAGAGGTTGAGGGACTTCCTACTCTCTAAAGGGTTCATGATGGGCAAGGTTGACACCACTCTTTTCATCAAGAAGGTTGGAAAAGATCTATTTGTATTGCAAATCTATGTTGATGACATCATATTTGGATCAACCAATCAAGACTTTTGTGATGAGTTTGGAAAGATGATGGCTAATGAGTTTGAGATGTCCATGATTGGAGAGTTAAGTTACTTCCTTGGTCTTCAAATCAAGCAATTGAAGAATGGTACATTTGTGAGTCAAGGCAGGTATATCAAGGACATGATCAAGAAGTTTGGCATGAGTGATAGAAAAGTCATTAGCACACCAATGGCAACAAATGGTAACTTGGATAGTGATGCAAGTGGCAATATGGTGGATCAAAAATTGTATCGGTCTATGATTGGAAGCCTACTCTATGTGACCGCATTAAGGCTGAATGTCATGTTTAGTGTATGCATGTGTGCAAGATTTCAAGCCTCACCAAGAGAAAGTCATTTGAAGGCTACAAAGAGGATATTGAGGTACTTGAAGCATACACCAAATGTTGGTTTGTGGTATCCCAAAGGAGCAAAGTTTGAGCTAGTTGGTTACTCCGACTCGGATTATGTGGGATGCAAGGTTGAGAGGAAGAGCACCTCGGGCACATGTCAATTGTTGGGAAGATCACTTGTTTCATGGTCATCAAAGAAGCAAAATTGTGTTGCTTTATCAACCACCGAAGCCGAATACATATCTGCCGGTAGTTGTTGTGCACAAGTACTTTGGATGAAGACCACTTTGAGTGACTTTGGAATCAAGTTCAAGAAAGTGCCATTGCTATGTGACAATGAGAGTGCAATCAAGTTGACTAACAATCCGGTTCCACATGCAAGAACAAAGCACATTGATGTCCGCCACCATTTCATAAGAGATGACCAACAAAAAGGGGACATTTGCATTGAGAGTGTAGGCACCGAAGATCAACTTGCCGATATATTCACCAAGCCATTGGATGAGAAAAGGTTTTGCAAGCTAAGGAATGAGTTGAACATATTGGATTTCTCAAATATGTGTTGATGCACCCCCCCCCCACTTATATGACATGCCTCTCCTTCAAGCAATCCAAGGTAAAAATTGATTGGCATGACATACATCCTTGCTAAGGACATGTTTAGTGCATCTAGTCATCTCTCCATTTTATTAGGCTCATTCATGAAAATCAAATGAATTTGATGATTGTATGGTACCACTATTGCTTTTATGCTTGACTTGATCTAGTGGTAGCATATGACATGTTTGTGGGCTTGTAAACCTAGTGTTTAATCTAGAAAATGAACTCTAAGTGTTTAACTCAACATGGTAAAAGATAACCCTTACTTGGAGGTGTGAAGAAGCTTGTCCTTGGATCAAACCGAGTTAAATATCTTTGGCAAATGATCTAGATTAGACCAAATTTGGGAAAATGATCCTCACCCCATTGATTGACATTGATAATCTCTACCTATCTATATTTTAAACTTTTGTGGTCATTGATGACAAAGGGGGAGAAATAGTGCACAAAGATAGTGAAAAGACAACACAAAGGGAAGAGAAGTAAAGATACAAGTGATAGGGGGAGAACTTGTCATAAGAGAAATATGACAAAGGAAAGGGATCAATTAAAATTTTGAGCACACAAGTAGGGGGAACAAGCTCATGAACTTGTATGGTGCATTTGAATGTGCATTTCATATGTTTGCTTGCATGGCACAAGTTTTTAAAATTTCAACATCCATGCTTGTGTGATGTATGCTAGTTGTAAGATTGAATGATGAAATGAAATCACTAGATAACTTTCATTTCCAAGTAAGTTTTTTTTTACAAATGGTATCTTTTCAAAGTATGTGTCCAAGTGGTATAGAGCTAACCATGGTGCTAAGGATGGTATAATGGTGCACTCTGATTGGTATCACGCTTCAAAGGTCCATCTTTTATACCTTAGCATCATTTGGTAGACATTGTCTCCTACATTTCCTATCTAAGCATATGTGCAAGCTTCAATCCAAACTCTTAGCACATATGTAGGGGGAGCAATTGCTACCATTTAGGATTCATGAAACTTGTCCATATCCTTTTACACATAGTAAATATGCTTGGACAAGCAACATGGATTCAATTGAATTTCAATTCATATCTTTGTGAAAGGGTTGTCATCAATTACCAAAAAGAGGGAGATTGAAAGCTCTAGTTTGGTTTTGGTGAATTGATGAAACCCTAAGTGCTAACCTAGTCTATCAAAGTGATCATGAGATAGTTAGCACATTCCAAGTGATGAAGCAAATGAAGATCATGACATGATGATGGTGATGCCATGGTGATGATCAAGTGCTTGGACTTGAAAAGAAGAAAGAGAAAAATAAAAGGCTCAAGGCAAAGGTATAAATGGTAGGAGTTATTTTGTTTTGGTGATCGAGACACTTAGTGAGTGTGATCACATTTAGGATCGATAGCCGTACTACTAAGAGGGGTGAAACTCGTATCGAAATACGGTTATCAAAGTACCACTAGATGCTCTAACTCATTGCATATGCATTTAGGATCTAGTGGAGTGCTAACACCCTTGAAAATGTTTGTGAAAATATGCTAACACATGTGCACAAGGTGATACACTTGGTGGTTGGCAATTTGAGCAAGGGTAAAGAAGTTAGACGTGAAAAGGAGTTAGTCTTGCTGGTCACTGTGTGACCGGATGCTAGTCTCAGAGGGACCGGCGCGTCCGGTCAAGTGTGGCAGCATAGATGCCAGCGTCGGTCATTGACCGGACGTTGGGTCTTGGACTGACCGGACACTGAGGTCCAGGGTCCGGTCCTGTTGTTGGGCAGCGCAGAGAAAAGTCACTGAGTGACTGGACGCTGGCAGAGTCCGGTCAAGCATGACCGGATGCGTCCGGTCGAAGAAAATCGTTTCTAGAACCTTACTGGAAACGACCGGACGTTGGAGGCTGAGCGTCCGGTCAGTTTGTGCGCTGCGTCCGGTCAACAAATGACCGTTGAAATCTAACGAACAGTATTTGAAGCAAGGGACATGTGGCGTGTATCACGTGACCGGACACTGAGGGCCAGCGTTCGGTCGATCGGACCGGAGCGTCCGGTCACCCCGCGCTGTGCCTAGTGAAGGGGTACAATGGCTCTATTTCATGGGGGCTTCTATTTAAGCTCTATGGCCGGTTGAAGCTCACATCTTTGGCCATTTTCATTGACATAGCAACCTTGTGAGCTTAGCCAAAGCCCTCCCACTCATCTCCATCATTGATTCATCATCTTTGTGAGATTGGGAGAGAATCCAAGTGCATTGCTTGAGTGCTTGCATCTAGAGGCACTTGGTGTTCGTGTTTCGCTGCGGGTTTCGCTTGTTACTCTTGGTGGTTGCCGCCACCTAGACGGCTTGGAGTAGCGAGGATCGTCAAGCGGGGGGGTGATTGTCTCCGGCTCCGATCGTGGTGATTGTGAGGGGTTCTTGACCTTTCCCCGGCGGAGAGCCAAAAGGTACTCTAGTGGATTGCTCGTAGCTTGTGTGATCCTCATCTTGTGTTGGTTGTGCGGCACCCTATTGAGGGTTTGGCGTGTGATGCCAATTAGCGCGTGAGCCTCTAAGTGAGTGAATCGTCACAATGAGGAGTAGCTTGCCGGCAAGTAAGTGAACCTCGGTAAAAATCATTGTGTTCATCATTTGATTCCGAGGTGATTGGTCTTCATTGATATTGATTCTTGTGATTGATTGGTTCACTCCTTGACACGGCGGTATAACTATCTTGCTCTCTCCATTTACATTACCGCAAACTAGTTATCAAGTTCTTTAGTGTAGCTAGTTGTGAGAGCTTGTTAGTTTGGTTAGTATGGCTCTTTAGTTAGTTTTTGAAAGCACACTAACTTAGTGTAGTGCCATAGCTATTGTGCGGTTAGAAACAATAGAAACTAAAATTATGGTAGGTGGCTTCCATTTTTAGTAGGCTAGCGCACACTTGCTTCGCCTCATAATTGTCTAACCGGTTTGTTAAGTGTTGTTGTAGAAATTTTTATTAGGCTATTCACCCCCCCCCCCCCCCCCTCTAGCCATTAGGACCTTTCACACGCACGCGCCCACGCACCGGACTCATCTTCATCCTCTATGGCACGCTCGATGTCGGCTTCGTTGCCATGACATTCTTCGGAGTTACCTGTGAGTTGCACGACGGTGTGCTCACCTAGGCGTTCCATATCCCTAACAAGGAGATCGAGACACAAAGTCTAGGTATCCCTCGGCCCTCACGTGAAGATAAAAAGCAACAGAAGCTAGAAGATTAAAGAAAAGGAGGCATGCATGCACATATAACACCAGACGTGGGTTTGCACGTACGGCCAATTAGCATGTTTGGCCACGTTTATTCCTATTCGGCTCAGTTGATTTATATGGCTATATAGAATCCGTTCCTGAAGGAAAAAGGAGAGAAGCTTGCCTCACGCGTGTTCAGTATATTTGCATATTCGGCTAATCAATGCATATGTACGTAACCAAATATGATTAGCCGTGCATGAGTAATATATTGCGTGGAGGTTAATGGTGTTGTATGCTTGGTAAATCACACGTGGATGTGCATGTGGAAATTATTTGATACTTGAAGATGGAGCTCATATGCAAACAGCTGATCTCGCCCAGGGATTCCAGGAAGCCTTATTTGGCAACAAACTATACAAGATGCATCATGTACGTACGAGGAAGGAAAATCAGAATTGTTTATTTGGGAATCAGATATGGTAATGCATGACGAAGCAAAGGCATGCGGCAAACAACAAGCAACACCATGGGCAGGGACAGCAGTCCATCATTATCAGTGTCCGACTGAAGCTCAGAGATCGAGTAACGCGACGAGTGCTGCTCATCGTTGTCCACACTAAGCCTTATCGGCACGGTGGGTAACCTCAGCCGCACCATGTCCAACGTGTCCACGACCTTCTCGGAACAGTGCAGCAGCGTCGACGTCCAACGCAGCAGGATGATCGAGCCGACCGCTGATGTAGCTGAGTTCATCGGCCGATTCCCAGCGTCTGTTGCCATGCCCCTTATGTCTCAGCATGGAATCCCACGCCAACGTTTTAGACTGCCAATCCACAGTTAACAAGATGGATATCTTCTAGAAGACAGAATTCTGGTTCGCATGATATCAGGAATAGGTCATTTGACGTGATTACTTCATGGCTAAGGACACCATTGTCATTCAGGAGGTCAGATCACCAAAATGAGGGCAAGTGGTGACTGCTGATGCCCTGTGTTCTGGACAACGTCTTCCAATGAGTTGAGTTTTCTTCCGTCAGATATTATCATTGGCTATTGCAAACTAGCAATGCGTCTAAACGAAATTACAGCCGATCACAGAAAATATCATTAAAGAAATATTCGAACAGGTTTTGAAGAAGGAAAGGCCGATTCTTACTTCCAGCGCTAATTACAGTCAAGAATATAAGTGGTTCGACCATGATAAACAGTAGCAAGCATAAAAGTGAAGCTGATGGTTTAGAAATATGAAGCAAAGATGATAAATTAAATAGCCTTACTTCTATCATCGGCTGAAAATACTATCACTTTATCAGGACACTCCTCTGCTAAAGCACCCTGACCGATAACTTTTCACAGAGAAGAATCGGCTGCCCCCAAGCCGATGAATCATTTGCTCCCCAAGAGAACAACGCAAGGCTAGCAACAACCACAGCAAGCTGCCATGGAGCATGGTCAAGGAGCTCACAGATGACAATGACGGCAAGAATGTGACGCTAACAGACAGGGCCGAGAGCATCCTCTTCTACATCAATTATATTTTCTCGTGGAGATGAGTCACTCATCGGCTCAGAGTGGACGAACATGCCTGCAGATATGAGAGTTGATGAATGAGATATGGTATGATGAAAGGAACCTTGTTTCTTTTTGCAAAGTACTTGGGAAATTTTCTTATAAAAAATTCAAAGTCAATGGCTTGTCTCCTCAATGATATTGAATTTCCTACCAAGGCCATATATTAAGAAACCTTCCACATAAGCTGCTTGCTCTGTGTTGAGTTTTGTCAAGTCTTGTTGATCCTTGTTGAGAGATTTGTCATGCTCCCAAGATCAAGATCACGTACACGCCACATATATGTGCTGCTTCTACACTGGAAGTACAACATCTGCCTCAAAATATTCTGCTCCTAAACTAGGAGAAGACAAAAATATATTTGTTAGGTTCTATCAAAATAAATGTTCTAAGTTCTTGATGATATTTCTCTCAAAAGTTTGTTGTAAAAAGCGACGTGGGTTATACAAAAATAAAAATGGACACAAAAGAGGTCCAAAGTAAAAAGAAAAAAAAAGAAGAAGAAAAGAAAAAGAAGAGGTGAAAATAGAGATAGCCCATGTTCTTGCAAAAATTTTCCACAAGAGAGAAATATGTCTCAGAGAGCATAGTAGAATTAGGTTAGCTACCAAATATTCCATGCACATGCACATCTTGATCTAAAAGTATGACACTTCTCTCCTTGGATCCGGGGTTTGACCTTACAATATATGAAAGGTAAGTATGCTACACATTTTATCCCTACCCAAACTTCACATAAGCTTTTAAGAAGTAGGGTGAAAAGAGGCAAAACAATGCCTTCACTATGCCAGAAAAGCTTATCGGTGACACCTTGCTTAGTGACCAAAAATTAAAACGTGTCACTAACATCGGATCAGTGACGCGGGTACACAAAACGCGTCACTAGTCAGGTGCCGCCCATGGTCTGGAGACAAAAACGCGTCACTGATGACGAGTTACCAGCGACGATTCTTAAGAATACACGTCACTCATAGCCGTAGCTGTTATCATAGACTCGTTGGGACAAAACACGTCACTCAAGGTCTCGGACCCGAAAAAATTATCAAATACGCTTTACTAAAAAGTGAAGTCCGGACTCCGCTCCCCACCCTCCTGTACAGACTCCACTCGGACGGCACCTCACCTCATCACGCGTTCCTACCCCCCTCTCTTTCTCTCGCCTCCGTCCCGACGCCACTCCGCCGCCCGCCGCCCGCCCGCCGCTGGTCGCCCCTTCTCCTCCTTCGGCTACCGCCACCCCTCACGTCTCTTCCTCCACCTCCACCAGTCCTCTTCCCCCACCGCCATCTCTCTCTTTCTCCTACAGATCTGGATGGAGCCTCCGCCTCTCTTCTGCATAGGCAGGGGTTGCTCTAGGCGCTGCAGGCGGTGGTGGCTCCGGGCGGGGCAGGCAGGGTTCCCTACGGCAGCGGCGCATGTGGCCCCAGCTCGTATCGGTGACGGTGTGCAACCTCTTCAGTCCCGGCGCCCTACAGCGACGGCGCGTGGGCTCCCGTGCACCGGCGTCGGTGAGAACCCTCCCACTCCTCTCCCCTTCCCCGCAGCACCTTCTGCTCAAGCAGGGTCTCCCAAACCACTGACGCGGAGTACTTTCTTCGAGCCATATTGTGTCTTCAGCGCACGCTTAGCAGGTGTTCGACGCAATGCCAGCAAGACCACCTGACTTGATGTTTCGCAAATTTTTCTAAAACTAATATTTGTTTGTACTGCAATCTCTATGCTAGGTTATATTCAGATTTGTTTGAAACTTATGTGACAATATGCTGGGTAATAAGTTTATTGCTTTACCCAATCACTAATTTGTGGTAATTACGTGACACATGTGAGTTGGAATGATGTAGCTGTTACATTGTAACTTGTGCAAAATTAGTAAGCTGATGTTTAACTATCTGGAAATTTAGGTAAGACAGTTTTAGGTTTGGTAAACCCTAACAAAAATATGTAGTCCTTTTTGGTTTGGTAAACCCAAGGCTACACTCTGATGCCCTAATGATTTTATATCCTTCAGGTCTAAAACACAAGACCAAGTGACTGGCCATCTGCAAGACACATAAATAAATATTGCAGTACTGTTATGGCTTGGGACATTTTCATTTGCTACATGGCTGGTTAGGAACCAGTCGATTTTGGATGGACGACGTGTTCTGGAATTAGGAAGGTATGGGTGCTGTTCTCTAACTCTATGGACGCCTTTTCTTTCTTCCTTTCCTGACCAATTCAATCTAAGTGGTCACTTTATATATGACTAAAAATTTTTACAACTACCCCTATTATTGTCATGTTGGGCTCAATAAGTAACTTAGGATATTGATACATCCATCTCACAGGTTTTTCTTCTTTGCTGTTAGCACTGACTTGAGGCATGTACAGGTTTTTCTTCTTTGCTGTTCCATCTCACAGTTTTTTTTATGCTATCAAACCTTTGCAAAACCATTCCTACCGTGCCAATCCACCAGAATTTTTTTGGTGACACTGGGAAATTCGCACTGACACTGTCCAGCACCCATTGACACCAAGTCTAGATAAAAAAATTACTGAAGTTAAAAATCAATCATCTCAATGACTCAAAATATTTACATGTCTTGAATCTGAGGAGAAAACACAAGTTTGATTCCAGCTTCAACCCTCAGATATAACATTAGTGTCCCTACTAGTTCCTACTAGTGTCTTCAGCGAACTAGTGATTAGTGAACTTTGGACAACATAGCAATAGATATGGTCTAATGTTCCCTGATGTATGATGTATACTGTTTTATATGTTTATAAGAGATCGGAATTGAATTAGGCACCTGAAGTACTGATCTGGAGACAAATAATTTAACTATACACACACATCTGTTGCACATCACGTGATTCACTGATTTATGCTATCTGTAGTAGGAAAGTGTGGCTTTCCACATAAACAAAAGCGTTTTATCTGTAGCCTTTTAGATAAATACTGCTATGGAAGTCTTAATCATTCTGTACCTTAAGAGTAGAGAAATATGAAATGAGATCAGTTATTGAGATCTTTTGGCCATGAATCAAAAATGACAGCTAGCTGTTCATTTGGATTTGTGTAAATAAAAGAATACATATAACTATCGATGCTATTATTATTTTCTACATTTTAGTTCAGCAACTGATTGTTTTACACAAATCAGTTGCTGAAATATAATAAGTTAGAAATATTAATAGTGTACCAGTGCAATTCAGTGTTTCATATTGCCTATAGTTATAGTTGTTTAGTTGTAGCATTTCCTCTCAGATTTATAAGCTGTAGCTGTAGTCGGCCTCTCAGATTTAGTTGTAATCAGCCTATACTTAAATTTTGATGCTTGCAGGACTGCAGATAGCTATGTTGGCTTCTAGCTGGTAATAAACCACTCTAGCAAATGCAGGTAGCTATCCATCATTGATTTTTAATTACTGCCATGCTCATGTTATTCACATCTTGTAACCTTGAAATGAGGAGGCCTTGTACTGTAGGGTCTGTAGTAGTCATCAAGTTATCTTGCTGGAGGGTGGGAGACAACTAGGAAATTTGAATTCTGTAGCACAGTAACCAACTTTGAATAGTATTGCACAAGTTGTGCTGTTTTGATTGCTAAAAATCATACTGTACCAAAGGAAAATGGTAGCTGTAGTCACTCTTCTTGGATTTACATTGTTAGGCCAATTTTTTTTGGGGTCTGGACTATGTATTTGATGGCCTAGTCTTGCCTTGCTCTTCCCGCTCTGCAGCAGCAGCTCCTTTGTTTGTTCACTAATTGAACCTTTGTTTTTTTCTTACTACAGGCTGCTGCTCTGCGGTTCAGTCAATCAGTCATATATGTGGATTCTTGGAGATGATGATCTGAATTATATTGGTTTATTGTTAGCGTTGTTGCTTTGTACAGCAAGGTTTGAAGCTAACGCCTTGTTCAGCGTGGCAGAGAATCAGCAACCAGAGCACTTTAGCCTAGGAACAGCAAATGTAAAGTATGTACGTACCTTTCTACACCCGAAGTGTTTTTCCAATAATGTCATTGTTTATGCCTCTCTACACTTGCAGAATCAACATTAAGGCCATTTTCAGCTTTCAAATATGGCCAATGAAAATAACATGAGTTGAGACACCTTGTAACAGCTAGCAGCAAGTTATAGATACAAGGGAATGTCAATTAGATAGAGGACTTAAATAATGTTAGACATTTGATCTGCTAATACTTAGAGTTTCAGGCCATGTGATGAACTCTGAATATCTTTTACAAAACAGCTTTCTTTTAATGTTGTGCTTTGCCACTCAAAATTCGTTGCCTCTGTAGTTTCACATATTTATAGACAGATGCAGCCATGCCATGAGACTCAAAATTCGATGCCTCTGTAGTTTCACATATTTATAGAGAGATGCCATGCCATTATAGGACGTTGCTTTAAAGCAGAAGAGCGATGGTCCATCTGAGAAGAATAGGAGGAAGCGAAAAAAATCAAGTGACCAGGAGGGATGCACCACCTCATTCTGTACTGCTCAAATGCTATGTTAGCCTGAACCTGCTCAAATGCTATGTTAGCCTGAACTTGAACTAGAAGTTATGTAATTTAGAAATCTGAACCTGCTCACTACTCTCCTAGGACCACTTTTATGTTTGTTTACATCTCCCAATGTGTCATACTATGCATTGTGTTCTTCAAATATGTAACTGCATGTGCGCGCGATGGCGTGCGCCCTGCACTAAGAATTGATTGTTGAAATGGTGGAACTTGTCTGATGTGTGTGTATATATTTATATATATAGGGTCATATTAGATGTATATAGGGTCATTGTAGTTTTTTTTTTGTTTTTCTGAAATAGTTATTAGTGACGCGTCTTGGCTGGACACGTCGCTGATAGAGGGTTATCAGTGACGCGTCTTGGCCACACGCGTTGCTGATAACCATTTATCAGTGACGCGTCTTGAATACACGCGTCGCTGATAGAGGGTTATCAGTGACGCGTATTTACGCGTCACTGATATGCCCTTATCACTGACGCAACATCAGTGACGCGTATTTTACGCGTCATTGAAAGCCCTCTACACGCGTCACTGATAACGTTTTCTGGCATAGTGCTTGGAGAGAAACTATACACATTGAGCGATCTGAGAGAATCATTTGAGGAGCAAAGCTATGTTTTAATTTGAAAATCTTTCAAAAAAAACCAAGTTTTCTGAGCAGGAGAAGCAAAGATGATTGGATTCTAATCCGTTCTATTCTTCAACCACCCAAGATGGTGTGGTAGACACTTCAAAGTTCACATGTGTAGGTGAGGCTTGGAAGAAGGTAATATTGCTGCCAGAAAAATCCTCGGCTCCTCGAAAGAAGACTGTTTTTTCTTAACATTGATATGGTGATTAGCCGATGGATTGGATCATGGGTAACGATGTTGCCGATGTCGAATTCACGATGCAACAAGCCAATCAAGAAAGCTTTGCATAAAAAGGCAGACTGCCAGTCACATACTGATACTTAATGGCCAGTAGCAAGGAAGAGGCTGATGTTTATGATAATTGTCTCTAGATAGCCGATTATATAATTATAGACCCGGGGGCTAGCCCCTAATTGGCTAAAGCAGATTAACGGTCAGGAGTTCAAGAAGATGGAATCCAAGCAAGACATCAAAAGTATCGGCTCATGAAAGCCGATTGCAAGATACAGAGGAGTATTAATTTTGAAGATGATTTATCGGGAGCCGAAGCAGATTAGATATCGTTGATTCAGGAAGGAAGACCATCGGACCAAAATAGTTTGAAGCATGAAAATTCATACTCTGAACTAGGGGGGCCTGTGTTGACACCAAAATTTGGTAAGCTTACCCTGGAGAGGAAGAGATTGGCCCATGTCAAAAACAAGAAAATCTGATAATTAGTGGATATTTGGGAGCCGGCCAGGAAATATTATTCAATTTTGGAGAAGCCTCCAAGATCTCCTCATGTGAAATAAGGAAAAAGTCAAAAGGATCGAGGAAAGTGCACGTGTCATGACTTGAGAGAATTAATAGATATTCTCACGTGCGGCTGATTATTATATTCGGCCAAGTTTGAAAGATTTGCTAATATATAGAATATTTGAGAAAATTGGTGATGGTGTACATCATCTTGAAGTCGGCCTGATAGAGATATCACGTAAAGCAACAAATGAAATATCATTGGCAGGATGATGTGTTTGGAAAGCTCTAGATGCATCACGTATGTGCAACAAAGGAAAATAAATATTATTCTATTCAGGATATGGCGTCCAGATGCACATCAACAATGCAATGATATGCAACTCTTCTACATTTTCGAGAAGAAAAATATCTACAATAATATTAGTAAAGACGTACAGAGCCTATTCATGCTATGATATTTGCAACCATCCTTGCTCGTCCTCTGTAAATTGTATAATCCCATGTATGATTGCATGTAAATAAAAAGAAGAAGTGAGGTTCAAGATTTCGTCAATCAATTTGGTGGAAAGCTACAAGCAGGCTACCGATGTCTTGTTTTTTAGAACACGTGCGAGGCGTGTATCTTTAAATATTTGAACACTTGCCTCCTTGAGGATACGCCGGTTGATCTCAGCCGATGTTGAGTTTTTGGTTTGTAAGAGCATCTCCAGCAATGCTACCTAAATTGGACTCCCTACTTGCATTGTCTGTTTGGGTAGCCACCTATTTTAATACTACTTATTTTTCATGGACTTCTCCAGTACTACGGAAAACTGGTCTCCCAAATCAATGCTAGTAGAGAATGACATGTGAGACCAACATGTCGTGTTCTTTGTTTCCTTGTTGCCATTGAAGAACTTGCAGGCAGGACAGGGAAGGATTGCACCTGTCACTAGCGGGGAAGGGCCGTAGGCACCGGCCACCTATGTGGGTAGGGAAGGCACGCATCGACAACCAACGAGAAAGACCCGCGCCCGCACCGAGGATGGCTGTGCCGCCTCCCGCGCTGGGGCAAGGACACGCTGGCAGGGCGAGGGGAAGACATCGTGAGCTCACACGAAGAAGAAACAGGAAGGAATATATTAGGGTTGTCAGATAGGTCGGGGGGGGGAGGGGGGGGGGGGGCAACAGAAATGGGTGGTGGGAGGGTAAAATAGGATGCCAATAAATTTGGAAGGTCTAGTAGGGGGCTGTTGGAGTTGAGTTTTTAATCTCCACTGCACAAATTGGGGATAGGGGTCAATTGAGTAGTGTTGCTGCAGATGTTCTAGAGGTTCTAGAATTACGTGTTTTTTCGCTGGGTGAAGAGATGATGATAAGAATCCTTTTGTATAGTAATCTAGATGTGATGTCGATCCCCTGCGGCGCTGTGTTCTACCAATCAACAGTTGTGTTGCGCCCTAGGCGCTAGCTATATATATAAAAGTATGTACATTGCATTGCTCCGGACAGCTCTCGTCACAAGCTGGATCACCAAGCTAGCTAGTTGTCACCCGGCCACCATGGACATGGAGCTCCTCCTCTTGTACGCCCCATGCTGCCTGGTCCTCGCCCTCTCCTCCCTGTACCACGCCTCGGCCTCTGCGCCGACAGACGCCGCAACCTGCCTCCCGGTCCCCGACCTCTGCTTCTCGTCGGCAGCCTCTTTTCCCTCGGCGCCCTCCCGCGCACCGCTCCCTGGCGCGCCTCGCGGAGCGCCACGGCCCGGTGATGGCCCTCCGCCTCGGCACGGTCACCACCATCGTGGCCTCGTCTGCGGACGCCGCCATCGACTTCCTCCAGCTCCACGACGCCGCCTTCTCCGGGCGCTCGCTCCTGGACAGCGCCCACGTGTTCGCGCACTACACGCACTCCATGGGCTGGCTCCCCACCAGCAGCCCCCGCTGGCACTCGCTCCGCAAGGTGTGCTCGGCGGAGCTCTTCGCGCCGCACAGCCTCGACACGAAGCAGTCCCTCCGCCTCCGCCGGGACAAGGTGCGGCGGCCGGCGGCTCGTCTCCCACGTCGCGCGGCTGGCGCGCGAGGGCGTGCCTGTCGGCGTCAACCGCCTGGCCTTCGTGACCGCGGTCAACCTGCTCTCCTCCACCATCTTCTCCACCGACCTCGCAGACATCGACGACGACAGCTCGTCGTCATCGTCATCATTTGAGGGCGTTCTCGCGGAGACGAACGCTGCCGTTGGCTTGCCCAACGTATCGGACTTCTTCCCCGAGGTCGCGTGGTTGGACCCGCAGGGGCTGAGGAGGCGCATCGAGAGCTTGTTCGAGCGGCTGCACGCCATGATCGACAAGCAGATCGAGCGCCGCCTGCAGGAGCGCGCCGCCTCCGCCACCGCTCCCATGAAAGACTTCCTGGACGTGCTGCTCGACTACCGTGGCGCCGAGGATGGCGGGGCTTTGATCGTCAGACGCTCCTGTCGTTGATGTCCGACCTATTCAATGCCGGCACCGACACAAGCGCAGCGACGGTCACTACGTAAAAAACAGTTTTTTTTTTTTTAGCAACGGGAGGAATTTTTTTTTAGAGGCGGCTGATGATGGAGCCGCCCCTACAGTAGCGTGCTCGAAAGCCCAGACACCAGCCGTCCCTACAAATGGAACAGCAGGGGCGGTTGGTGATACGAGCCGCCCCTACAAATGGGTCTAATTTGTAGGGGCGACTCACTCACCAGCCGCCCCCAGAGTTGATATTTGTAGGGGCGGCTGGTGATTGAGCCGCCCCTACAAATGCCCATGTACAGTCGCTGTCAATCCAAAATATCTACTGACCTCTCCTCTCTCTCTCTCCGTCTCAACTCCCTCTCTCTCTCTCTCGCTCTCCCTCTCCTCCGAGCCCCTCCGTCTCTCCCCCACGCCGCCCCTCCCTCTCTCCCACGCGGTGACGGCCGGGACCTCCCTCTTCTTCGCGTGGCAGCACCCAGCGGAGGCGCACGGCGTCGCACCCCCTATTCTCCGCGCGGCGGCACTCGGCGGCGCACCCTAGGGTGGCGGGGGTTCTGGGGCGCGGCCTCCCGGCGGTCGCGCGGGGCTCGGTGCCCTCCTCCAGCGCCGGCAGTCGCGCGGGGGCCCGTCCCCCTCCTCCTGCGCCGGCGGCGCGCGGGACCCTGTCCCCTCCCCCCAGCGGAGGCACGGTGGCGGAGGACACATCGCCCCCCTCCTCTGTCGCACGGAAACGCGCCCTCCCCATCGCCCCCTCCTCTGTCGCATCCTCGCCGGTGAGTATTGCAGATCCCCATCCCCTTCTCGCTCTCCTCTCCCTCTCCAACCGTTTCTCCTAACCCTAACCTTGCTATGCGTTCTTGATTATTTTTTTGATGAGATTTTCGGATCATAACAGCTCTGATTCATGGCTGCGTGCCTTGTGCAGAGAAGCAGAGGCTCGTATGTGCGTGTGAGGCGGCGGGGCAGACTTGATTCGGGCTCCGGGGTCGCATGGTAAGGTGAGTTCCTGGTGATCTGCTTTGCTCTGCGTGCTATCAGTTTTCGGTGATCTGATCTGCACGTGTGCTAGTTCTTGTTTGAGCCTATGGAATTAAGGGGAAGACTCTGGGTGGTTGGGCAATCCTAATCCTTTCTTGGTAGTTGATCTAGTGGTATCCATCGTCCTCATCACCAAGACACCATGTGAGATCATCTTTTCAAAGTCCAGTGGCGGCGTGCTGTGACATATGTTTAGTAGATCATACTGATGAGATAAAATGTAGCTTATAATGGTATGATAGCTCACATTTAACTCCCCATCTCTAATTTGTGTTGCAAAAAGATAAGTAAAATAGCTGTTGATGTAGATCCTTTTGGGAGGTTTTTATTATTATCCAAGCATGGAGTTGTGCTTATTTAAAGAAATCGTATATATGCCTTGTTTGGTTTGCATTGATCTTAAAATAATCTCAGATATGCCTTGTTTCGTATATATGCCTTGTTTCGTATATATCCAAGCATGGAGTGCGAGCCTGGATCCGCTGCTTTGTTTGTTTTCCCCACCGGCCGCCCAGATCCTCCTCGACTGACATCTCCTTTGACTTTTTCAGGATACTTTTGTCAACTTCTGTCTGTAGGATATCAGTAGCAGTTTAGGCAATATTTTTTGAAGGCCTGAGTTTTCTCGTTGTTGTTCAAAGAATGAAATGAGAATGCCAACTCTGTATAAAAGCTGCCACTAAGAAACATTGGCAGCTAGCTTCTACTCCGTACGAAGTAGAGACTTAATCCAGATCATAAGGATACCTTTCCTAAAAAAATGATATGTGGTACCTTTAGTGGTGGAATCTTATGCTTATGGCTGTTTTCTCATCCTTTACAGCTTCCCATGCCCCATGTATGGAAAAGTCCCTCTTTCGCTGGCACTTAGTCCTAGGATCATTTCGGAGGTTGCAAAGTTCAAACCTGACATTATTCATGCGTCTTCTCCTGGAATTATGGTAACTTTATTTTAACAGTCAATCATTAATCATCGAATCTCTCTGATTATCATATTTCTTTTGCTTGCAGATACATACCAATATATACATTTAGCTGGCTTGTGGAGCCAATGTGGCAAGTCATAAGTGAGCATTTTACTCACATTATCTCTGCTTTTGTAAACAGTAACTTGCATGCCTGTCTGTGAAACATGCTGATTCTTGGTCCTGTTATTCCCAAAACACAGGATTCCTTCATAGAGCTGCTGATTTAACTTTAGTACCATCTGCTGCTATCAGCAAAGATTTTGAAACTGCCCAGGTCATATCAGGTTGGTCAAATTTTTTTACACAATGTACCAGATGTGCATATGTTTTTATTCATGTTATGATGCTAAAGATGTGATTTCCCTCCTTGTTCAGCTAACAGAATACGCCTTTGGAACAAAGGTGTTGATTCTGCAAGCTTCCATCCTAGATTTCGCAATCATGACTCATGAGATGCGAGTCAGGCTGAGGTAATATTCTGTTTGCTTTCTTCCTGAATGTTTTGTATGCAGCAAGTTGAGATAGATTGTCTAAGCTTATGTTGCTTGATGTATTCTTTCAGTGACGGTGAGCCTGAAAAACCACTGGTAATTCATGTCGGACGTTTTGGGCGTGAGAAAAATTTGGATTTTTTGAAGATGTAAGCTATTATCGTACTTGCTCCTTCTGTGATTGATTTGATCTTTGATTCTTAGTTGACAAACATGATGCATCTTTATTAAAAACAAAGAGTAATGCAACTAAATTAAATGATCCAAATGCCATACTTATTCTTCATTCATGCCTTACATCATTGGTTACTTGGAACTAATTTTGCTTTTTTTTATCAGGGTAATGGATAGGTTGCCTGGAGTAAGAATTGCATTTATCGGAGATGGACCATACAGGTATGACCAATGCAGCACCTTGCTTTTATTCCTTAACTCTTACGCTATTGTTCAGTTCATTAGTCAGCATGGGTGCTGATAAGAAATCTGAACCTCATAATTCAAGCTGATAAGGATTAATAAGTATTTGATATCTGATGTAAAGTAAGAAATGACATGTGAAACAATGGCTGACTATCATGCTTACCTTAATTTTTCTCAACCGTGTACTGAAAGTGAGCAGGATCGTTGCATTGCTTTTCACATTGTTGGTTCTTATAACCGTTTAATACATTGTTCATGCCTGAGGTTGTCTTGTCATAGTTGATGTTGTCTGTAATCACCTCTACTAAAACTATGATGAATCTTATCCCAGATGTAACACATTAGTCTGGACAGTTCATCTGATCTTGTTAATCAGCAGTTCAACACAATTCACTGCATCCTTCTCTAGATATTGCTTTGATGCATTCAGGGTAGATTTTGAAGTTTTTCATACTGTTGATGCTCCTATATAAAGTATAAACCACTAACTGATCATCTTTTGTGTGCCAGGACTATTACTTCTACAATGATGACAGTAGAGTACAATAATTGTTTGGGAACCCGCAACTGTGATGACTTGAGCTGAGATTCTTTGGTTGACAAGTATATCATTAGAATTCTTCAACTTACCTACCATTCCTCTTCCTCCTGCCTGTAAACTGAAAGCATGCAAGTTGCTGCCTGTTGACCTCACCCCTCTCCTCTTGTACCAATGTTTAAATTCTTACGTCGTTTAATGTTCTGGTCGAATTTGAATTGTAAATTTAATTTTTTTTTGACGGAAAAATGATTTATAGGGGCGGTTGGTACTGTAGCCGCCACTACAAATCGATTTGTAGGGGCAGCTGGTGTTCCCAGACCGCCCCTATAAATCGATTTGTAGGGGCGGCTACAGTAACAACCGCCCCTACAGATCGATTTGTAAGGGCGGCATAGGAACCGCCCCTACAAATACATGATTTGTAGAGACCCTTGCGTAGGGGCGGCTGGGCAAACCGTCCCTACAGAGCCTCTGGAGCCGCCCCTAAAAATCATATTCTACGTAGTGGGTAGAATGGGTCATGGCCGAGCTGCTACTGAACCCATCCTCCATGGCAAAAGCTCGCGCCGAGCTCGCGCAGGTGATCGGCTCCAGATCGGAGGTCGAGGAGTCCGACATTGAGCAGCTCAAGTACCTCCAGGCCATCGTGAAGGAGACGTTCCGCATCCACCCTCCGGCGCCGCTCCTGCTTCCGCACCAGGCCGAGACGACGATGCAGATCCGCGGCGGCTACGAGGTGCCCAAGGGCGCACGCGTCGTGGTGAACGTGTGGGCGATCGGCCAGAGGACGACGAGAAAGCAGTCGACTTCCGTGGCTGAGACTTCGAGCTCCTGCCGTTTGAGTCCGGGAGGAGGATGTGCCCGGGGATGCCGCTGGCTCTTCACATGGTTCATCTCATGCTCGCGTCCTTGCTGCATCGCTTTGAGTGGAGTCTTCTTCCTCCGGCAGATGATGACAAGAACGGGGGGGCTGGACATGACTGACAGGCTTGGCCTCAACCTGTCGATGGCTACGCCACTGCAGGCTATGGCGACACCAGTTTAAATCAATCGCACATCATGCATATCATTGTATACGTGTGTGCACATACTGGATCAGATGTGGTGAGTGGCAAGTTAAGCTAGCCGTGGACCCGTGGTGACCGACGTGTAATTTCCACCTCCATCTTTTCTTTTTCAAGTAACATGTGAAATAAAAAATAAGCCACATATCTAGCTCATTAGGATCGTGTCCGTACATTGCAACAGGAGCAAGATAATGCCATGACAATTCAAACGTGTGTTGTGTTATTACCAAAAAAAACATGATTTTAGAGTGTGATCACTACTGGAAACAGAGCTTTTGCCGAATGTAAACTGCTTTGCCGAGTGTCAAAAATCGGGCACTCGGCAAAGACCTTCTTTGCCGAGTACCGGGCACTCGGCAAAAAAGGGCACCAGACTCTCGGCAAAAGCGCGGCACTCGGCATAGGCTGCCCGCGTAACGGTGTTCGGCCACGTCCTTCTTTGCCGAGTGCCTGCTGTTAGGCACTCGGCAAAGTTTTTTTTTAAAAAAATACTTTGCCGAGTGCCCTTAACACGGTACTCGGCAAAGATTTAATTTTTTTTTTAAATGTCTTTGCCGAGTGCCTCAGATCTGACACTTGGCAAAGTTTTTTTTAAAAAAATACTTTGCCGAGTGCCCCTAACACGGCACTCGGCAAAGATTTAATTTTTTTTTAAATGTCTTTGCCGAGTGCCCCTGTGGAGGCACTCGGCAAAGAGGAAATTTCTAAAAAAAATAAAAAAATCCTCTTTGCCGAGCGCCTTATTCTTGGCACTCGGCAAAGACCCCTTTGCCGAGTGCCATGCCCCGGCGCTTGGCAAAGTTTTTTTTTTTTTGTTTTTGGCCTCCAAATTTTTTGTGCAGCCCTTTTAAAGCACCAGAAACTCCTCGTTAGAATTTGGGGATTTTTGTGGCTTTTTGATATATTTAGTTACTTTATTTCGTTTACTTGAATTTTTTTAAAAAATATAAATTTGAACTGCACGTGGTACGAATAATGGAATTTAATGGATCAAAAACTGATAGTCATGTTAGTGAGTGTAGTGTGAGGCCGTATCCAGGAACGGACCTGAAATTTCGGACATCTTGTTCACGAAACATGACCGCGAACTTGCATGCGAAGTGTTTTTAAATTCTATAAAAACCAAACGAAGTCCGAAAATCATGAAACTTGTTGAGATGTCGTGATATCGTATGTCGAGGCTATGATAAAAATTTCAGAAGATTTCGTGCACGTTGTCACATATAATGCTTACAAACCAGGACATCTCTATATGTGATATCAGTGGGGAGGTGCTGCCGAAATTCTGTCTCGGATAGGAGTAGAGCATGGAAACTAACTTCATCTACGCATCCACGGGTGGGATTAGGACCTATCCTCACCTATTAGACAGTAGAAACACCATGTAGATGCAATTGATGGTTATATTACTCGCTGATACATATGTTAGAGGATGGATGACCGTCAGTGTATGTACACAGGCTGGAGAAGTCTGAGTGATTACACCACGGAATGGATGAACAAGACCGATGCTTTCTTAAACAGTGCATTTGGCAAGGCTGCTAAAGGACATTGCCTAGTTTTGTGTCCCTGCAGCAAATGTGGAAACAGGAGAAGGGTAAACAAGGTGGAAATGGGTAAACATCTTGTGAAGCATGGATTTATGCCGGACTACACCCGGTGGGTTCACCATGGTGAAGCCCATCGTATTAGAGAGGAGGTGGTGAGACCACGGGTGGAGGCTTTTGATGCTTATGCCGGGGTAGCAGACATGTTAGATGACTTTCATCAAGGACAGTTCGATGAGGGACGTAAGAAGGAGGAGATGGAGGCAGCCGCACAGGCGTTCTATGACATGATGGACTCAGCACAGAAACCCCTTCACGATCGGTCAACGGTGTCTCAACTAGATGCCATTGGACGCTTAATGGGGTTGAAGTCCGAGTTAAACTTGAGTCGACCTGGCTTCGATAAGATGTTGGCCGTGATTGGCACCCTGCTTCCGAAGGGTCACATTCTGCAAAAGAGCATATACGAGTCACAGAAACTCCTTCATGCACTTAAGATGCCGTATGAGCAAATACATGCTTGTCCGAAGGGGTGCGTCCTATTTAGGAAAGAACACGAGCATGCAAAGTTCTGTCCAAAGTGTAAATCCTCCAGGTACCTGGAGGTAGACTCTGATGATGGCCAGAAGAGGCAACTTACGATCCCCGTGAAAATCCTACAGTACCTTCCGTTCCTACTGAGGATCCAACGGCTATACATGACCGAGGAATCCGCGAAACAGATGACATAGCACAAAAATGGCAAACGGTATAATCCTGATAAGATGGTACATCCATCCGATGGTGAAGCTGGATCCGCTTTAATGACAAACATCGTGACAAAGTAGATAAGGCTCGTAATGTACGTGTCGTGCTGGCAATAGATGGGTTCAATCCTTATGGAATGATGGCTGCCCCATACACATGTTGGCCCGTCTTCGTTATCCCCCTTAATCTCCCCCCCCCCCGGTGCCTCCTTTCAACGACATAATGTATTCTTGTCGTTGATAATTCCTGGACACCCAGGGAGTAATATGGGTGTGTTCATGGAGCCCGTGTTTGATGAATTGGTCCGTGCTTGGGACGAAGGGGTATGGACATACGATCGAGCTACAAAGACAACCTTCAAAATGCATGTTTGGTACCACTACTCCCTGCATGACTTCCTAGTGTATGGGATATTCTACGCCTGGTGTGTTCACGGGAAGTTCCCATGCCCAATATGCAAGGAAGGTGTGAGGTTCATTTGGTTGCAGAAGGGTGGCAAGTATTCGTCGTTCGACAGACATCGTCAACTCCTATCTCTTGACCATCCATTCAGACAAGACATCAAGAACTTTACGAAAGGTGTCAAAGTGGCAAACCCTGCATCGCAGATGATGACTGGTGCCGAGGTTCATGCTCAGATAGATGCTCTCATGCCCAATGAAGAAGGTGGTTTTGTGGGATATGGTGAGCAACATATGTAGACTCATATCTCGGGCATGACAAGGCTCCCCTATTTCGATGACCTTCTTCTTCCACATAACATTGATGTAATGCACACTGAAAAGAATGTCACCGAGGCACTTTGGGCAACACTCATGGACACTAAAAAGTCTATGGACAACCCTAAGGCTAGAGTGGACCTGGCAACGTTGTGCGATAGACCAAATCAAGAGATGCAGCCTCCTAGTCGTGGCAAGACCTGGAGAAGGCCAAAGGCCAATTTCGTCTTGAAAAGGACCAAAGGAGGGAAGTACTTGAATGGATCAAGACGCTATTGTTCCCTGTTGGGTATGCAGCGAATCTAAAGAGGGGAGTGAACTTAGGCACTCTGCGAGTCAACGGGGTGAAGAGTCATGACTACCACATATGGATTGAGCGGCTTCTTCCGGCGATGGTTCGAGGCTATGTCCCAGAGCATGTCTGGCAAGTGCTAGCAGAGTTGAGCTACTTATTCCACCAGCTTTGTGCCAAGGAGCTCTCTCAGACCGTCATTGATGACTTGGAAAAAGCGGCACCCGTGTTGCTCTGTAAGTTGGAGAAGATCTTTCCACCCGGCTGCTTCTTGCCGATGCAGCAATTGATTGTGCACCTCCTGTATGAGGCACGGATGGGGGGGCCGTGCAGAACCGTTGGTGCTATCCAATCGAGAGATGTCTGAAGACTCTTCACAAAAAACGTAGAAATAAAGCCAAAATTGAGGCTTCCATTACAGAGGCATACATTCTAGAGGAGGTGTCGAACTTCATAGAGAAATACTACACTGAGAACCTTCCTAGCATTTATAATCCACCCCCTCATTACAAGGCTGGCGAAAATGAATCGAACCTCAGCCTTTTCTAAGGGCAACTCGGAAGCGCAAGTGCATCGACCACTAAGCAATTGAAAAATGAAGAGTGGCGTAGTATCATGCTATATGTGTTGACCAACCTTGTCGAGGTGCAGCCGTTCATTGGGTAAGTTCTAAACGAACTTATTTCATTTCACCGTATGTCCTTGTTTCTTCGTCCAACCCCCTTGTTTCTCGTTGGTACAGGGAATTTCTTCGTCAATCCTGGCATGGATCAAGGCAACCTACCCCGCAAGAAAATGATACCCTTCTTTCACGGGGTGCGGGACCAGAGAGCCCCGGTTTCATTTGTTGGTTCAAACAGAAAGCCCAAACTGATGCGCCTATAAGTGACGAGCTGAGACAGGTTGCAAACGGCTGTGCCGTTAGGGTCAAGTCATTTACCGGTTATGACGTGAATGGATATCATTTTCACACAGCAAGCTACAAGCAGAGTCGGCCCAATCGAAAAACCACAAACAGCGGAGTTGTTACGCCCGGCACTGTTGGACTCGACTATTATGGAAGAATTGAAGAAATCTACGAACTATCATTCTATGGTTCCAAACCTCTTACTCCTGTCATATTCAAATGCCACTGGTTTCATCCTGGTGTAACGAGACGGACCCCTAAGCTTGGGCTAGTCGAGATTCGACAGGATTCCATCTATCCAGGAAAAGATGTCTATATTGTGGCTCAATAGGCCGTCCAGGTTTATTATACATCATACCCGTGCAAAGACGCCGAGCATCTTAAGGGTTGGTCTATTGTGCACAAGGTATCGCCACACGGTAAACTACCTGTCCCAAACGATGAAGATTACAACTTCAACCCAAACAAATATGATGGAGAGTTCTGTCAAGAAGAGGGGCTACAAGGGAGGTTTGACATAGACTTAACCGAAGAGATAGGAATGGAAGTAGACTATGAAAGGGATGATGACGAGGACGCTGGAGACGAGGTCCGAAATCTGAAGGACATACAAATGATTAAGCGATTACATTTAGGCAATGACAATGAAGACAACATTCCTCCTTCGGATAGTGTTGATGAGTTGGACAATGTTGATAGTGATGACGAGACCTATGATCCAGCTAATCTCAATCATGAAGATTATTTCTAATACATGTAATACTATATTTTTTGTAATTATGTTTTGTTCATTTTTGCATATATTTCTCATACATGTATTACTATGTTTTTTGTAATTATGTTTTGTTCATTGTTGCACCTATTTCTAATTACGTCTTGTTTTTCTTTTTTATTGTAGGTGATTGAACAAAGATGGCGGGCGACTGTCATAGGTCCGTGAACTCGATTTACCAAAGACCACGCCGGCTGCAGGAGGAGGCGAGGGGGTGGCAGAGGGATCGAACAGGAGGAGGAGGACCGTCAGCCGCAGGAGGGGGCCATCTCCTCCCACGCCGCATGAGGAGGACTGCTAGCCGCAGGAGGAGGTGGCGCCCGTGGACGAGTTGGACGAGGAGCTGGTTCGGCAGACCGACGAGGAGGAGGAGGAGGAGGAGGAGGGGGAGGCGGTAGGCATGGGTTCCGTTTCCTCCGACTCCTCTTCGAGTGTCTACTTGCGAGGTCCCGCGAGCCTCCCACAGGTTCCGCTTCCTCACCAACGCCCAGTGATTCGCCCCGAAGGACAAAAGTAAGTAACTTTATATGTTATCACCACTACTTCATATGATATGATGAAAAAAACTAATAATTTTTCTTAATCACTTGTGCAGGAACTGGGTGGTTGTGTCGGGTGGTAGTGCACAGCTAGTCAACGGCATCCTGGGTCTTCTGTGCAGGCAACACTTCCCCGGCATTGTCATGTATGCATCAAAGACGGAGCCGGCCTACTCGTTTGACCACTACGCCATCGCCCCCGATGCGGAGTACCCCAACAAGGCGGCGTGGGTGAAGGCAGAGTTTTGGGTAAGTCTCCCTCGCACAACATTGCTCAATACGTCGCACTCATTGGACTTTTCTTGAAATAATGAATGGATACATCGCTTTTGTATGTAGACTTATTACAGATGCAAGGAGGGATTTGAGGCTAGGGCGGAGCAGGTGACTACCAAAGCCTATAAAAAACTCGTCGCCGACATGCATCACGAGGTGCGCATCCAGGCCATCGTAACCTACTACGGGTCGAAGCTTGGAGAGAGGAAAACCAAGAAAGACGCAAGAGAGATGCAGCGGACCTGGGAGCAGTACCTTGAGGTAAATGAAGAACATCAATATTGATTCGTTTTGAGATTAAGTTGGTTTAATTTGATCTTCTTATATGTCCAATACTTGATGACGTGTAGATGATTACCTAGTGGTGCCAAGCGTATCCTGAGTGCTGGGCGATGAGGGTGGAGAGGTGGTTCACGGAGGAGTACCTCAAGATGCACAGGGATGCCTGGGACCATCGTTTGTAGATGCAAGGTCCAGCACACCATCAAGGAAGCCGCAGCCTCGCCGGATACAAACAAGCATGGGTACGTGAATTCATTTATCTATTGTGACGCTCAGTTCTGCCTGATTTCTAACCATCGTGCTGTCTTTCTCGCAGTTGGCGTCACATAGTGGCCAAGCTTGCTCGGACTTCCAAGCATGGTGTATGGCCCACAAGGGCAAGGCGACGTCCGACGTCTCCTTCAACCTGGAGGACCTGCCCGAGGCATACACAAACCCGAGCGTCCACTCCCGCATCAGTGAGTACACTAAGGTGGCGAGGTCGCTCCATGGGTCAGACCATGATCCGAGCACCCAGGACTTCGATGGAGAGGCCATCATGAGGGTGGGGCAAGGCAAGAAGCATGGGCGGTTCTGGCTTGGTGACGGCGTCATCGACACGGCCTCTACTCCCTCTCTCCTAGATCCGAGCATGGAGCACGAGCGAGAGCCCAGCCATTCGCACACGACCGACCGCTGCACAGCACCGGGTCGACGCACTCGAGGTTATTCCTATTTTACTCGTCATACATTGATCTTTACACACCTTAATTAGCTTTACATTACTGAAACATTGGAGTAAAATATTGCAAGCCTGGCTGGAACAAGAAATGAGGCAATGTCAGGAGCTGGCGGCCCAGCTGGACGCCGAGCGGACCGAGCGGCAGGCCCAGGCGCAGAGGCTGACGGACATTACGAAGTTCCTACAAGGTCTTGGGCAACATGTGGGCTTCTCTCTGCTAGCTGGGCTGTTGGTTCCACCTCTGCCTCCGCGTGCTGCAGCTGTAGCTACTCCTGTGAGTATGAAAGTTTTTTACTTTCGCTTGTGCTTTACTTGTATGGCCTCTACCTTCCTAGATTAGCTATCCAAATAATCTTGTCTCATATGCAATCTTTACTCCTTTGTGTAGTCTCCATCTGATGGTGGTTCGAATAATCCACCTCATGCACCTCCGAATGATGGAGCTAGGTCTTCACCATAGTCGCAGTGGCTGAGATGAGTGCACGTTGTATTTTTTTCATTTATTGTTCACTTGGTGATGGACTTGTGATATACTTGTGATGCACTTGTGGACTTTGATGGACTTGTGGATTTATTTGGATGGACTTAGAGCACTTATTATTATATATGTGATATATATTGTGATGGATGTGATATGTGTGGATGGATGTGTGGATGGATGAGATATATATATGTGATATATGTTTGTATGAATTTATTTGTCATGATGGAATGTAAAAAAAATCAAAAATTACCATTTTGGGTCACTTTGCTGAGTGTTGCACTCGGCAAAGGACCCCGTTGCCGAGTGCCATGGTCACAGCACTCGGCAAAGCTGGAAAAATGGGCGCTCGGAAAATCGTTTTTCCAGCTTTGCCGAGTGCCATGACCATGGCACTCGGCAAAGATTTTTTTAAAAAAATTCAAACTTTGCCGAGTGCCGGACAGAGGGCACTCCGCAAAGAAATTTAAAAAAAAAAATTCAAACTTTGTCGAGCGCCGGCCAGGGGGCACTCGGCAAAGAAATTTAAAAAAAATGCAAACTTTGCCAAGTGCCAGCCAGAGGGCACTCGGCAAAGAATTTTTTTAAAAAAAATTCAAACTTTGCCGAGCGCCGGCCAGGGGGCACTCGGCAAAGAAATTTTTTTAAAAAAAAATCTTTGCCGAGTGCCTGCAGGTTTGGCACTCGGTAAAGAGACCGTCAACGGTGCCGGCGCTGTGACGGTCGCTTTTCTTTGCCGAGTGCCCCCGGGGCTCTCGGCAAAGCCTTTGTCGAGTGCCCGATAAAAGACACTCGGCAAAGAGGGCTTTGCCGATCAATTTTTTGCCGTGTGTTCTTTACCGAGTGCCGCACTCGGCAAAGGCTTTGCCGAGTGCAATTTGGCCTTTGCAGAGTGCCTGCCTCAGGCACTCGGCAAAGAACCTGAATCCAGTAGTGGATGTACGTAACATCCCATTTGTAGTCAATTCTATCATTCTTCGTGAAGCATGAACAATTACAACCAGGACGCTGTGTGGGCTGGTTTTCAATAAAAAATGCAACATATAAGTATGTCTCTTACATGTCTAACAATAAATATACAAATATATAACATATGCAACTATATTAGCTTAATTAATCTATGCCTAAATTATAATTATTAGAATAAATTCAATTCTAAGGATCTAAACGGACCCTTAGTTAATTAACAGAGGCGTTTTGCCGAAGGTGGATGCTATGCCCACCGGCCTCCTTTAATTGAAAAGGACCGCATCTCGAAACGATTTTAGTAGTAGTGTAACTTTTTTGGTTTTTTTATCTCATATAGGTTTATGTTCATGTGTTGCAACGAGAACAAATAAAAAAAAGGAGCAATAACAATTACCATATATAGAAACATATAATTCATTTTTTTATGTGAAATCGGAACAAACCAAGTTTGTACCATAGTAACAGACTGAGAAAACAAAAATCATGTTTTCTAAGCTCACAATTCAAATCATGCATGCCACCTAATGGATCATGAAAGCCATATGCCCATTATAAGAACAAGAAATAAAAGAAAAACCCAATGTATGTCTTCCTTCGCTCAAGACATTGGACCTTACGTTAACACAAAGTTGTACTGGCACATCCAAATCAACCTATAATGATTGCATGTCCCCATCATGTAGATTAACAAAGCACATCTACCAAATATGAGAAATTTAACAATATATGAAAAAAAATGTTTGCTAGAAATGTGATTTCCAGCAAGTGTTGGTTATATGTAGCATGTTGAAGATTTTATTTGTACCACTCAGCGGCAATGCTCCAAACGAGGCATGACCAACACCTTGTTTTTTTTTTTACTTAAAGCCGTACTAATTCTAACAATGTCCAAATTAAACGAGAATTACTCTTTTCCTCCTTTGACGTATCTGTCACATCCGGTTTTAAAAACAAAACTAGATTCGTCATATGTGTGCCCAGAAAGTCCACACATACACTAACAAAATATAGGATATCAGAAACAATGTTATATAGTGAAAACATACTTATAATTAGCACTTACATTAGAGTATAGCGGAACGGTTACTAATCTTTTCTTCAAGCTCCAACTTCACAGGGGACGACTGACTGGGGATAACATACGGCTAGCACTCCTCAGAAACTTAATCAAGCTCCACCTTCTGTTACACATCCGGGATTTTTATCCAAGTAATTGAAAAGTAAAGCAAGCGTAAGCAAACCACCGCTTAACAAGCATAATATGAGGGGATGTAGGCTCAAATGGTTTGACATGGCTGAACTAGATCAATTTTTATCATTAGAACCTGAGTTGCTAATTTATGCTTAAGCTCCAGTTTTCACATGATCATAAGCAATGGCAATATGACAATAATGATTAAACATGAGCATCAACATCATAGTACAATAAGAACCCATAATTCTATGAGTTTTCCAAGCCGCTCGTGACTGTGAGCATGGTTGTTATAACAGTTTTATACTCTACAGAGGTTATACACTTTCACCATGAGCTGTGATTTACCCTTTCGCCCAAGGTGATCAGCCTCTTGACCCACTACCAAGGAAGGTCGGCAGGGTTCACTATAAAGTCTTTCAAAGGTTTGTCTAACAAGTTAGGGCCGCTAGGTTTCCAATCGGCAAGCAGATGTAGAGCCTTTGTTGCAACAAGTAATATTTCTTTGTTGCGTTAGTTTCTTTTTTCTGATCTTGCATCTCGCGTTGCAGTACCTTTGTTTGGTTGTTGCAGTACCTTTGTTCTAATGTTGCAGTAGACTTTATTCTGATGTTGCATCTCACATTGCGCTTTGTTTGTTGTTGCAAATAAGTAATACTTTTGATGGGAGCGCGGTGAGGATGCGACGCACCTAGCAGGGCGCGGCGTGGTGGTATCTCGGGATGCGGCGCCTGCGGGACGGAACGAGTCTACTGTTCTGTGGGATGGGCCGCCGCGAGGTGCTCCATTGTTTGCTCTGTTGCTTTGGTCAGGAATTCGGGATCGAGTCAAATGTTCTGTGCGGGGGGCATTCCGTGTGGGAGTGTGTTCCGTGCAGGGGGTGGACGGGCTCAAGGTGCATCCGGACGCGCCCCTGAATCCAGGCGTCCGGGCGCTAGAAGCGCCGAAAGGAAAAGGAGCCCTTTTTTACGACCAGGTCAGCCCGCCAACAATTTGGGCTTTCCACATCTCACTTTTTCTCCTCGTTACTTGGCGGGAGGACCCTGTATAGTTGTAGATGTAAGTATACTAGCTTGTATTTACCTCCTATATGGCTTCTAGGTCGTCGGCTAGGTTTTATCTTCTCCTGCGCTTCTCCGGCGGTGGCGGCAGTGTCGGCGCCACCTTCAGCGTTGGTCGTAGGAGTTTCTTGTTCCTCCTTGGGCTCTCTGTGGAAGATTCTGTCGATGTCGTCTTCTTCGGCGAGCCACAAACGAGGTCCGGCTTACTCATAAATGGGTTGGATTTCTTCTAGGTGCGGACTCTGTTGGGGATATTTTGCTTCCTTCATGCTTTCTCTGGTGTCTATGTTCATGGTGATTCATGTTTGGCGGTGGCTGTTGGGCGGCTTGAGCACGATGGTGTTTTATGTGGTCAACTCAGCACCGACGATGTTCTCTTTGATGCTTTCTTCAGCGTTGGTGTTCGAATCTGCCGTGAGCTTATCTGCGCCAGAGGTGTTCAAGAAGTCTGCAGTATTGCCGATGCTGCAATCACCCACATGGTTGCCGGAGGCTGGGGGATTGTTTTGTCCCTCCAAAGTGGTTACGACATCCATAATGTCGTCCGCGACTGCTTTGTGAGGTTATTTCTCCACCTCCTCGGGTGTCCGAGCTAGTGTTCTTTGAGTCCCCTTGCGGGATTGTTGTCTGTCGACTGGGCTTTGCTGGTGAGACGATTGGTGACCGAGCCTGGTGAATGCGAGGACCGCCCGGGGCGTTTAGCGGATAAACGACATGCTTCTGGATTGCTACTGATGGGCTTTGAAAATCTTTTCGTCGACTCAGGTTCCAGCCTTGAGTTTCATCCAGAGTTCTTCTTCATTGCGGGAGATGGAGAAGGCTTGGCTTGTGGCAATGGTGGTCGGCAGCGGCGAGGATCGTTGGGTGCTCCTAGCGTGGATTTCTATGCAATTTTCTCTTTTGATAGGAGTGCCCTGTCTAAGGGGCTGGATGTAATAGAACTATGAATGAAATCCAACCCTCTTTCTCAAAAAAAATAAAAACTTTTCTCCTTGTTACTGTTGTTGTACTGTACAATCACATTCTCTATCAATACTGGGTCGATTTTTTTTTAACCAACACTGGTTCGATTATTAGCAACATGGAACCCGTCCCAGCGAGCGTCAGCTAATTTTCTTTCCCCCGTGACTTTTCTCTTTGGCCCAACAGGCCGGCGTAGCAAATGCCCACACCCTAAATAGGCCCAGCAAAGGTTCTATGGTTGTTACCTTTTTTGTGGTTATTACATACCAAAAGATTTAGAGTTAAGTTTGTCTTACTATTGGTCCTGGCTGCCTGATGCCTTGCAGCTGCAGCCTGCACTGCTACAACAAGATATTCTACCTTTTCACTTTTGCTTAAATTTAATCGGAATAGGTTCATCATAGTTTAAGATTAATTTAGAGTTGGTTATTTGGGAATTTTTTTAATGTCTTATTGAATGTTAAGTGAATTATATATCCACCTTCTTTATTAGTTTAAGATTTTGAATCTTTAACGGTGGTCGGTGTATACAACTCATGCCGAAAATTTCGTCTTCTCATCTACACTAGTGTCTAGACCTTCCACAACAAGTTGAACTAACTGATCGTTTTGTTCTTTGATCCAGCTATCGTTTCCAATATTCTAGCTTTATTAGTTTGAACCTTACGTTCAGTAATTCTGCTTTGTGAATATGTTGTTTTGGTTATCCTCAGAAATGAAATGAGACGAGATAAAAAAAACAGAAAAGACATATACTTCAGGAAAATGAAAATCATTTTTATTCAGACCCTTTGAGTCACCAAGTTAGTCCAACGGGGCACTAAATAAAATTAATGGTTTTAATATTTTACTAAAAATCATCCAATATTTATTTAAGTTGTTGCCAATTTTGAGTGTGAAAAATGTGATTTGATTAAACAATTTACAATTTAATATGACTATTTTTTTGTATTTCATGCCTCTTCATTGACTTTAATGTGTGAAAAAATAATTAGAAAATTTGAGCTATCTACAATTTCATGACTTCTTTCTTGCATTTCATGCCTCCGCATTGAATTTAATGTGTGAAAATGAATTTAGGAAATTTGAGCTATTTACAATTTAATATGACTTGTTTCTTGCATTTCATGTCTCCGCATTGACTTTAATTTGTGAAAAATGAATTTAGAAAATTTGATTAAGCCTTAAACAAGTTTTGTTCTATTTTAACAAAAAGTTAAAAAAAAAACAATTATGATTCAAAAACAGGTTTCCAAAACAAGTTTAAGATTGGCTTTAAAGTGTATGTTTCAAAAAGATTTAAAATTTTAAAAAAATTAAATACATGTCTAAAAATTTTTAATTATTCTTTGAAAATTTAGTTTAAAAAAAGGTTTAAGAAATAAGCCTTAAATATTGTTTGGAAATTAAGCTCCAAAAAGGATTTTAAATAGTTTGTATGGGTTTTTCTTAAAATGGCTTCAAAATATATTCTAAAATATTTCTCAAGTATACCTTAAAATGGTTTGCAAAGTCACGGACCATAACGGTGTAAACATTGTCATCCATCCCATCTACCCCAGTTCCTCCAACTAATTAAAAAACAAATAGGGTTCCATCTTTAATATAGTTAGGCTCCAATTTGGTGATTTAGGGTTTTGCTGATTATTTGATGAACACAAGTGTTATGACAACATGTGATTTAAAGTAGTATTCAGATTGGATTTAGTCACAAGTTGAATGTCCACAAGTGTCTTGGCACCAAAGACTTGGATGGTTGCTTGTCGTATGGCACAAAGGTTACTCTTGAAGACTAAGACAACTACAACAGACCGAATGTAAGATTGGTGCTTGGAGGATATTCATTGTAGTGTGTATACGGGATTTGTTTTTCATTTGGTCATAGTATTAGTGCGGAGGGGGGGGGGGGTCCAAGACCTTCATCTTGAGTGAGTCCAAGCAAGAGCATTGGACTGCACAAGAGACTAACTCTGTCAAGATTTTGGCCTCAAGTGGCCCCATTTATTGATCTGGTTTAAGATCAAGGATCACAGAGAAGTTAAGGCTCTGTTTGGATTAAAGGATTTTCAAAAGAAATATAGAGGAATTTATTCCTGTGAAAAGGCTTTACAGTTTGCCGTTTGGAACAAAGGAATTGCAACTTCCATTCCTAAGGAATAGCTCCCTTGCATGAACAAAACACAGGAAAAAAAGAATCCAATCAGTTCTCATGGATTTTCTTCCTTTAACGAAGACCGATGTAACAACTCACTCTCCGTCGTTGATTTTGTGCTAACGAAGAGAAAAGAGTGGAGCTTATCCGTGCTATAGCAACAGGAAGAGGAAAAGAGACCTGTGAGTGGACTACAACTGTATTGAACAATGAACCATCATGGTTTGAGTCCATGGGCACCAATGGCCCCACATGCAAGAGAAATATAGACAAACTATGCAACTAACATATTATCGTTAGACACTAATAATGATCTTTATCGTTCATATATTTTGCGATTCCCTTGTTACGAATTCCTGTATTCCAAACACCTCTTCCTTCTATTTCCTACGTTTTTCCTTTCCTCTGTTTTGTCACTACACACCAATCATATTCATGTAGTTTTTTTTTCATTCCTCTGTTTTCAATTCCTTTGTTCCAAACAGGCCCTAAAGCTAGCCGACAAGATTAGACTTAAAACGAACATGAAAAATGCATCAGAACATGCACCAGACAACCAACGGATCATCCGGTGACATTGCCCATGGCAGTAATGATTTAGTTATAGTACGAAACGAAAGCAGCACAACCTAAGGTGGGCTGGCATAACAAAAAGTCACAAGCCATTATTGTTATTTAGGCAAGCCTGTAAACAAAAAAAACACAAATCTTAATAAAGATCCGAACCACACCAAAGTGGAAGACAACAACACAAGAAATCTGCTGCCGGATATTTAGAAGTTCCGGTTTAAAAAGAAGAGTATTGGAGCAACAGAGCCAGGTTTCACTCAAAATACAGAAATATAACACATTTTGTTTTCAATTTCTCTCTATTTTTTATTATGTTAAGTAGGATGAGGATACGCAGAGTAGCTATATCTACCTAGTGTCTTTTATTACGTTAATTTTGAATTGACCACAAGCATTTGCGTCCTAATTAACAATGTTTTGTTATTGCATTACTTTAGACCGAGTGTTTTTTATTCTCATTGAAACTTCTCCATCGGCTTTGACTAGAAGCCCTACGAAACGTGCACATGAGGAACAGCTCGTAAAGCTAAAAAGTAAAAACTAGTGAAATCGTAGTTACTCCGTTCTAAATCATAATTCGTTTGACTTTTTTTGACCCCAAGTTTTACCGCTCATTTTATTCAAAAAAATTATGTAAATAGACAAATTTAAGTCATTTTTGAACAACTTTTGTTAATAAAGTAAGCCACAATAAAAGAATTGATATTTAGCACAAAATTTTAAATAAGATGAGTGGTCAAATTTAAGATCAAAAAAATCAAACGAACTATAATTTAGAACGGATTTAGTAGTTTCTACTAGGAAGCCAAAACCACAAAAACGTGACTTTCCGTAGCTCATCTGTGGCCTCCATGCTCTTGAACCCAAAAAAAAAAATAAAAGTAGTCATCAAGTTCGAGTGAAGTACAACGAAGATGCCACTGACCACTTGTATACAACCAAGTTAAATAAGCAAGGGCATTTTTCACATTTGATGCCTTCCACCTATTCCTCAAAAATAGAAGAAATTGGTTTTTCAAAAAAAATTCAAATTAGTTTCAGATTCACCAGAAAAAAACTGCTTTTATAAAAAAAAAGTTAGAACCAAAGCCGTTTTTAGATAAACTAAAACCCTACCAAAAGAGATTCTTAGTGACAGTGCCAAAGAGGCATGTGGCCGTGACTTCATCACAGATTCCGTTTAGTGCCCACATGCATTCTACCAGGGGGTATTATTGAAATGAATGAACTAGAATCCATGTATTCGAGGAAAAAAATTGAATGCTCCAGTATAGCACCTGGTTTTAAGAACAAAACTAGATACGCACCATATGTGAGCCTAGAAAGTCAAATCTCACATATAACTACAAATAAAGGTAATATCAATGGACAATGCTTAATATATCATTTACTTATTATAAAGGACATAACCTTAAATAGCAAACAGCGGAAAGACAACTCCGATCTCCGGGTGAAGACTCCGATTCCACAGGAACAACTGACTGGTTGATCACAAGACCATTTCCTCAAAACTCTAGCAATCTGGTACCCATTCGGGATTTTTATCCAAGTAGTAAAAATAAAGCGTAAGTACATGTCGTACTCAACAAATATAACATGGGGTTCATGAGGCTCAAAAGGCTGACACTGGTTTACTGCGATTAGCTTTTAGTGAGTCACGATTTTAAGCAATTGAGTAGCAACAAGTTTATCACAGCCCATGTAAACACATGATCAGCTAACACATGAATAATGAATAGCATAAATAATTAACCATTAATGAGCATCTTTATCATCAGTGTTCATCATCTATTCTGTAAGGGTCCAAGACCGCTCATGACCGTGAGCGCGGCTGATATACCAGTTTTACACTCTGCAGAGGTTGTACACTTTCACTATGAGTCATAATTTACCCTTTCACCCGAGGTAGCTAATCTCTTGACCCACTTCTAAGGAAGGTCGGCAGGGTTCACTATGAAGCCTTTCAAAAGTTCGTCTAACAAGTTAGGGCCGCTAGGTTTTCCCATCAATAAGCATAAACTCCCCTCCAAGGAGTGACTGACAAAAGACCAAGAAACCAAAATGCACTCAACCTGACAGGCAAAGGTCATACCTATCGGAGCCCCTCTTGCGCCATAAAGGTAACCACTAACAAGCTAGAAAAGGTCCTCATGCTTGACTAAAGCCAGAGCCATGTAGCCCTCACAGCTGTACTATAAGTCTCGGATGTTCGCTTACAGATATTCCTTAAGGAGAGGAATTTAGAGCACCATAAAAACAGCCTAATGCTCTAGCCCCCTTGTTACATGTTGCTAAAAAGCATCTTTTAGTGTTTATTGCATAATCCATTAGTCAAGTTACAAGATCATGGTCTTTAATTGAGCACTAGCATCATACTACCCAATGCACAAACCCAAGGTATCAAGGTACAAGTTCAAGTGCTAGGAAATCCTTACGGGAAATAAGGTAGACACATGCAGTATTAATTAAATGGTTAAAGGAGTATAGGACAACAAGGATGATCCCATGCTATACTTGTCTTTAACTCAGATCCTTCTTCTAATCTAAATCTTCAAAGATCTGCTTCTTGATTCACCACTTATAGCTCACCAACTGGACACGATCATAAAGCACCACACAAGCATCTATACAATCTTACACGAAGCAAACAATAGATCTAAATTAAAACAGTACACCAACATATAGAACAGCAAGTAAAAAGGTTTTAAAGATGTCCTACACGCTGCTATGAACACACAGATGCGAAAAGCACGCTAATCGGAGCTAAAACGGAAAAATTACAAATTAAACAAGATTTTCTTTAATTAAAATAATAGATTAAATCTAACATCGAATTTCAAAAGTTAAAATTATATTTAACAGTAAGATAAACATGTAGACTTCGCAATTATGAATCTCACGCAACTTGAACGAATCAAATCGGAGTTAAAACAGAGAAGTTATGGCCTAAAGAAAATAGTGGCAAAACTATAAATAGATGAAAGCGTATTTTGGATCTAACCGGAGAAACTAAGTTTTCAGAAGAAGAAGAAGAAGAAAGCGTATTTTGAATCTAACAGAGGGAACTTACGCTTTCCAGAAAGAGAAAACGTATTCTGAGAATAACCAAAGGAAAATACGATTTTGAAAATAGAAAACGTATTCTGGGGAATACGTCAAGGACCGCGGGTTTGAACTTAGAATCTTGCGAGGGCTCTTTTGCAAAACTGGCGGGCGAACCCGTACGGTGCCATCACGGCCGTTGGATCTAACTTGGATGGCACAAATTAGATTGGGAGGGAACGACTACCGGCGGCGACGCAGACAGCGGCGGCGCCATAGCCGGAACGAGCGAGCTCGCCGGCGTAGTGGGATCTAGGCCTACGGGTCAGCACAAGGCGAGGGCACCAAGAGAGAGAGGAAGGCAACGCGAACTTACCAAGGTAGTTTTCGCCGACGATGGAGGCACGGAAGCGATGCGCAGCTCAACGAACACGGCGGCTATGGCGGTGCTACGGCTCGCGGCTCGGCACGCTGCGATTCGACGATTTGGCGAGGCGACTGCGGCTCCGAGGCTCGGGATGGAAGTGGCACGATGCGGGCACCCGGTATTTATGGCCGGGAGCAGCTTGGGGCGCAAGACAAGGACGAGGCGTGGCCGACGCGGAGTCGGGCGGCGCGACGAAGTCCGGTGTGGTACCGAGGCGGAGGAAGGAGATGATGCCCGACAGCGCGGACCCCGCAGTTAGTGAGATGCGCGGGGAGAAGGGAAGAGCAGAGCGTCACGGCACTGGGCTGGCTGGCCCGAAACGAGGAAGCGGGCCGACCGTGAAGGAGGGAGCGGGCCGTGGGGAGCAAGGCGGGGCAGGCCACTATTGGGCTACGGCGCTGGACTGAAGAGAAAGGAAGCGGGAGGAGGTCTGCGCGGCTTGGACCGTGGGGTGAGAAGGAAACCAGCCGGCTGCAGAAGTGGGTGCAGGATTGGGCCAGATGCAAGGAGTGAAGCTGGGCTGGTGCAAGAAGACGGGCCGAGCAGCTGTTGGGCCATGATAAAAGGAAACAAGGCTGAGCTGGGCCAGAAAAGAGGGAGAAGGGTCCTTCTTTTTTTCCTTTTATTTCAAAACTATTTCAAAAATATTTTAAATAAATTTGAATTTGAATCAAACCACTCGTTACAAAAATACAAATGCACCAGCATATATGCACAACCATGTTTCTAAACCTTACGATGACTTTTAATTTAATGAAAAATATTACTTTTCCTATATGTCATGGCACAAAATGTAATAATTAAATCTTTTTAACCCTATTTCAAAAAGAGCAATTTTTAGGGTGTTATATCCAGTCCATCATATATTAAGTACTGAAGTAATCTGGCTTTATCTCACATCAAAAGCAGTAAGATGTGTCATTTGACTTTTGCAGTTTCATGTCTCCTGTTGCCAGGACATCCTTCGCCGTATTGTTAAACGTCATTGGTAAACCAGTGTGCAACTACAGCAGAAGTCAGCTATTGGGCCAATATAATACAAGACAAAATCCACAATATGGTGCATGCTTATACATGCCCTGTTGCCCCCTGTAAATTTCGTGAATGGAGTAAGGTTGTGAATCCAATTTACTACAGAAATCATAAAACCTGCATTCACATCTATCACTCTATCAGATCTCATATCGACAACATAAATAATCAAACAATTCCATGATCCACAGCACCATCTAAAGACATGTATGAAGGGGTGCCAGCCACTCAGAATGTGACCCCCAAGTAAGTCGCTCTTCGCACCATTGTCTGAACAAACTGAAATATTCCCAGCACTAAGATGAAAGCAGATGCTTTTAAGGGGTCTTGGGCATATAATCTGTCACTAAACTTTTGTTTCCTCGATCGGTACCTCTATCTTCCCTGTACTGTTTGTTGAAGTGTTGGCCATGCGACCTCCTCATCATTGCTGTATCCATTGATAAGAAAATCAGTGCAGTTCCTCTGGCAACCTCGACTGTAAGGATTTCTGAAACGCCCATCAGGCCCTCGAAGATATGTGTAGCGAGATCGATTCGCTACCTCATTAGTTGTCATGTTCCGTGCTATCTGCAATGAATGGGTGAAGCATACACGTTATGAAAATGCACCCATTGAAGCGAATATGCCGTGCGGATATGTGGCCGAAGTTCCATTTTGCTACTTCTAGCAAACTGAGTTCAATGAAATTGTGCTGTTCGGTTTCACAATGATAGAAACATACTCTCTAAACAGCCTAGCTACAAATCTTATGAGGAACAAAATAGAAACTGTATGCTCTTTTGCTATTCCCAATGTCCAAAGTAGCACAGAGCATGAGACCACAATTTGATCATACAGCATCATAGTTCTTAAGGCGTAAAGGCGAGGCATGACAATGTGCCACCACCCAGACGCCTAGGCGCCCGCCTTAGACGCCTAGGCGCCCGCCTTAGACGCCTAGGCGAGCATTTTGCAAGGCGCTTGGGGGTCGCCTGGACGCCTAGGCGACGCCTAGGCGACGCCTTAAGAACTATGTACAGCATAGAGACAAATAGAATGCTGCTCTGATAACCCCGGAGTGTTTGCTCCAAAAAATGCAAATACTAACAAACAGGCGAAAATTTACCTGTACTGCTTGTGCTCCAGTCAGAATAAGAGCTCCAGTTAACAAAAAGACATCCAGAAACATGAACAATACAGCACCAGGATGCTTTGTCACCATGAAATGCATCCACGATTCTGAAGATGAGAGTACAACGGGCTCTGTCCAAAGTCCTGAGGCATTAAATGTCCTTGACTTGTTAGTACATCTTGAAGCAAAGAAAAAGTACTGTTTAAAGACGTCCTTACTGTGGAATCCAACAGCAGCACCCAGGAAGGATGTAGCTATCCCCATCCAAAGAAACACGAAAAAGTCCCACTTATTTCGCTGCAAGAAAAAATATATATTTAGTAATTCCCTCTGTCCCAGTTTATAAGGCGCACACGTAATAAACAAAACATTGAAGTTTTATTCTTACAGTACAAAATTGATACCGTTAATTTTGAACAACATACTTTCCTATGATCTTAATCATAGTCATAAACAACGCAATATGGAAAATCTGTCAAAGTCTCAAAGAGCTGCATGCAGAATACAATTGAATACGAACATGTATGTATGGCATCACGATGAGGTTCAAGTTGACAGTCTGAATACTCATTACAGTCAGATTTCATAATGAAAAAAATCCAAGTGCACACATTATTACGTGAATACTAAGCATCAAGCAACTGTGTATTCCCATTAGCGATCCAAAGAACAAAATTAGTATCCAATATTAGTGCCTAGCCAGAACATGTTTCCTAAAACAATTGGAACAGCAGAACAGGCAGTTAAAGTCACAACAATAGAAAATTTGAGATGTACAAATTAATGTTTATACCTTTCCAACACAGTTTGATATCCAAGGGCAGTGATGGTCAAACTGCTCAACACAATGCTTACAAGTTGGACAATGTTTGGAGCGCATAGGTCGAATTATCTGGTAAGTAAGGTTACCCATTCAGTAAAAATAAACATAGTTGGGGTTTATAGCCAAAACAAGAGCAGGTAACAAGACAAGCACACATACATATGGTTTCATCTTTTGCTTCCGACACAAAGTGCCATCTCCACAAGAGATATACTAAAATAATACGAAAGACGAGGGGGAGGGGGGATCACAGAAGTAAGAATAGTAATGAAGAGTTTTTCCCTAGTACCTTGCAAGTAGGGCATAGCTGAGACCAATTGCCTGTCCAAGTAGAGGAGTTGGTAAGATCAATTTCCATAAGTGGCTCCTGTAAATAAAGCGCTAATTGTCATATTTACCTATTGACAAAAAAAACTGTGCAAACAACTTTCTATGGTTTGGCAGACCAAATGATGTTTAGTCAGTCTTCAAAATGTTGACTACAGAACTTCAGTTGGTCGCAATGCCAAAAGATAGGTGAAAATAGGCCCATAAACTCCTAGCTTCCATGTACTGTAGTATGATAATATGGTATCAACTACCAACTGAAGGAACATGTTTTATCTGTTCCTTGAAATGACACATAGCAAGATTCTATAAATATTGATCCAAGGCAGTTCCTTCAAGCATATTTGTAGAAACATTGTCTTTGAATAACAGTGGTAGAACATTTTTTTTACCTTCGGATCAGATCGCTTGGAATTTGCCTTGATGTAGCCAGGATTTTTTCTGTCAACAGCAAAAGAACACAAACGTTAAGCATGGAACAGGGACAATATGAGAACAAAATAATCTGCTGATCTTATAAAAGTATATGTTCATATGTTGAGATTAAAACTTTAAAATGGAGATTTCCACACTAGCAAGAATGCATCAAATGCATGATCGAATCTCTTCCCATGAGTCTCATACTCTCATCACAAATTCATTTTACCCAACAGTCAGTCATCTTTTTAATGGCTACATACATCAAGGTATTATTATAGCTACTTAATGTACAAAGACTAAAAACACATAGCTAATCAGGAAATAACCAAAGGTGCACATAAATGGTATGACCAAACGATAAACAAATATGAAACATAAACTACCTGCTAACTCTGTAGAACATTACTTGAGATGCAAAGAAAAGTGATACAGCAGCCCAAGACCAAAGACCAGCAGTAGCAGTGATCCTAGAAAAATTAGGTGCTGCAGAGATTTTATGATCAGATCTGATGAAAAACAAAGATCCCTAATTTTGATATAAACAACAAAAACTCTGAAGCAATGCTCACCAAATACAATCGAGTTTAGGAAAAGGATGAGGCAGACGACAAGATAAGCAAACAAGAAAGGGGCGTATCCAATTTTCCTCAATTTCCCAGGGAAGAACTTGTCTTCCAAACTTACTTTTGTAGCATTAGACTACAAGCAGAGAAATTATTTTGTTAGTGGAGTTGAAAAGGTCAGTACCTCAAACACACACCAAACGAATATTTGGAGAACAAACTTCAAAACAGGGGAGGAAAGAAAATGGATAGAACAGGGGAAAGCATACATCATTGAATACATGCCATTGCAATCATTTACAACAGCACAAACCTAGATATACTGGTGTATGAGCAGATTGAATGGTGGCATGCAGCATAATTTCTCAGGAGGAGAAAGAGGTTAATTATTAATAGGAAAATAGAATGCCAGCGGAAACGTACAAGGATATTGGAAAGATGCCGATGACCTTTTTCTGCTGCAAGTTGCACAGGAGTTAAGCCACCACTATCCTTAAGTGTGAGTTCTTCCTTCGTACCAGTATGTACAAGAACTGTGCAAACCTCCAAATTCCCTCTTATAGCAGCCCAGTGTAAAGCGGTACAACCTGCACGGCATCACAAAAAGAGCTTAAATACTATATACCCACCTAGCTGCCTAAGAGAAATAAAATAACAGGGCCACATTCGCAGTCATCCATAATTTTAAGGGAAATTAATTATTCATCCTAATTTTTTCCATAGGGTTGGGAGCATACTACAGACAATTGAAAAAGTAGATGTTTTTAAAAATATTCTGACAAGCACTGAACCTTGCCAAATATGCCATTGTTTTTGTTCATAGAATAAGAAAAATTGTGGGAAAGAAGAAACATATGAAGTAGCCAAAAGATGTAATTAAATACCACAGAAAAGAGGCAGGTACCATTTTTGTCTTGCCTTACTTGATTAGCATCCATAAATAGCAGTAATCTGATTGTATCTGCATTTCCTTTGTAGGCAGCCCTGTGATGTTATAGAATATATAAGGTTACATTACGCCAAACATGGAAATGTAGATAAAAGTATCCAATGAATGGAAGTCTTGACAGAGAAGTCAGGTAGACAGTAAATTAACTGACTCTTCAGGACTGTGGTTACAGTCCTTCAATCGTACAACTGAGTGCACAGCACCATATCATACACATGCACAGCAGTGCAAAGACAATTTCTGAATGAATCATTTACCGTGATTGAGACACAATTTGAACAGAATATACAAAACCATATTAAACTGTATACTGCATTTTTTAGGTGACATTGATACCTAAACAAGGGAAAGCATGCATTCTGAAAGTAGAGTATTGTCAATAATCATGTACCAGTGCAGCGCGCTCCTCCCATCATTGTCCAAAGCATCAAAATCTGCACCGTACTTTGAGATAATGTGATGCAAGAATGATGTTTGGCCATACTGAGATGCAACATGGACTGCCTGACATAATAATCAAAGCAGGGAACAGTCAGACAGAAGATTCCGCTTGAACCATATAAATGACTTAGCTGTGATCAGGATTTTCATCATCAGCAGCAATAAAGGAAAGATGAAAGGCTGCTCCAAGGATAAGCTATCCAGCCTAAAAGCAAATTTCCAAATGGTGTGCTGTAAATATGTAAGATATATTTATTATTTTGCTATTCAGTCCATTGTCTTGCCTATCAGCAAACAGCAGAATTAATCTGCAATTGCACCTGTTGCAAATGATTTATTCTAAATAAAATGGCACTAGCACAATGGCTGCTACTCCCTCTGTACCAAATTGCAAGTCGTTTTGGTTTTTCTAGATACATAGCTTTTGTTATGCACTTAGATATTGTCTAGATACATAGTAAAATCTATGTATCCAGAAAAGTCAAAACGACATACAATTGGAATGTGGGGAGTACTTCACTGAGATAATGTTTAGTTTGGAAGTTGGACCAATAGAGTAAGTTCTGTATTTGGAAGTTAAGACTAACAGAGTAAGTTCTATATTCTTCTACTAGATAGATTTCCTATTGTCATCAATGCTGAAAGCCTGAAACACACTAACCATACAGCTGATTTGGCAAACCAGATGAGAATTGAGGCAGACCCTACATTTTTTTACTGATTCAAACAAACTTCGTAAGCCTCTAAAACCACCCCCGCAGACTATCCCAGAAGGCAGTTGGTTTCATGGTACCCTCACCAATCAGGTACTAAACCAATCACAAACATAGGGGCAACAAAATATATAAATTCGAATTGTACATCCAGAAAGACGGGTGCCACATTACCCGGTAGCCATTGACGTCGGCGGCCTCGACCCTGGCGCCGTGCTCCATCAGCACGTCTGCCACGGAAGTGGACCCACGCACCGCCGCCCAGTGCAGCGCCGTCTGCCTCGCGTGGTCCGTCGCATTCACGTCGCCCCCGTGCTGCAGCAAACCGAACAATCCCATCATCAGCGAAGCTATAAGGTGAGGTGAGCACGAGTCGCAGGAATGGATAAGCGCAGATTCGAAGCCGGCGAGGAAGCAGGATAGGGGTAAGGACGGAGGGGAAGCCGAGTCCGAGCCCGACCTCGATGATGTAGAGCGCGACGTGGGGGTAGTTGTTGAGCGCGGCCCACTGCAGCGCGTGGTAGCCGTTGCCGTCGGGCTCCCTGAGCGCGGCGGCGGCGGCTCCCCCCTGCTCGACGAAGCCGCGGAGCCGCTCCAGGTCCCCGTACGCAGCCGCCGAGTACGCGTCCACCACGGGGTCCGCCGGCGGCTCCCCCGCACCTTCCTGCCGCCGCCGCTCCTCGTCCTCGTCCCGCCTGCCGCCTTCGGACACCACCTCGATCTCCGCCATGGATGGGCCCTGGCGGAGGAAGGTGGGGAACGGGGGGGGGCGCTAGGGTTGGAGGCTTGGAGCCGCGGTTCCTTCGAGGCGGCGCGGGTGGGAGAGGGGAGAGGGAGGAGGTGGTGGTGGTCAACGGGGCCGACGACGAGAGGAGGAGGGTGATTTGGGAACAGCGACCGCCGACAGAGGGACGGACAGCCCCCGCGGACCGGAGTGGGTTGGGAACTCGGGACGGAGCGGGCGGAGGTGGGTGGTGGTCGGAGTAAGAGGAGTGACGCGGTGGCACGTGAGAAGTCGGTGGGAGAGCCGTCGGACGGCTTGGGTGCCCAGGTTCAGGTGGAACGGAACGGAACGGAGGGGCTCCGTGGGTCATGGCTTGCGTGGACAATGTTTTGGCTTCTCGGAGTTTGCAATGCATCAGACCATGAGACCCTCCGTCAAATTTGACTTTTTTTTAACAAGTCAAACCTTTTTTTAAAAAATTGATAAAATATGGTAAAGTATTATTTATGCTATGTAATAAGTATAATTAGACTATTAATAAAATATAGTTTTTCATAAAAATATACCTTGATATATAAATATTAAGATTATTTTCTATAAATCTTGTTATAAACTTAAAAAAATCAAGTCCTGAAAAAACAAGATATGTATTCTTTTAGGATCGAGAAAGTTTTATTCTAACTTTAAAAATGACGAGGAGTTTGCTCATTCCAAACTGTAAGTCTATTCCGGCTTTCTGTAGATACAGTGTATATCTGGTGCATAGAAAAAACTATGCGCCTAAAAAGTTAGAACGACTTCGAATTTGAAATGGAGGTAGTACAAATTATGGAGCATAATGTGATTATCTTATCAGTAGATCGGGTCTTTAGGGTTACAGTGTTATGGTCGGCAAGACCTATGCTAGGCGAAGTGGCTAGACCTAAGACGGGTCCGGTTCGGGTCCAAGCCGACTCCCTAAGAGTCCTAGTAGATTTAGTAGTTGAGAGTTTTTAGAGATTGGGTTCAGATTAGTAGCAGAGTTTGTTAGCATAATGAGTCAAGTTGTTTCGGTTTGTAAGGACTATAAGAGTCCAACTCTGAGAAGAAAAGAATTAGCCTGGGATTGTGTCACAAAGACACCCTTGGGCGCCTAGCGCTCCCTCCCTGTTCTTTGACCACTCCAGCCGCAGCCCTAACCTCTCCTCGGCAGCACGGCGCCGCCGCCTCGACGTCGAGTCTTCAAGCCCCGGCCCCCAATCCACCATAGCTACAACCTCAGGAGCTTAACCCCTAACAACCTGGTATCAGCCTTGATGGCCTCGTCCGGGACCTCGTTAACAGCCGTTCCACCCACCACCTTTTCCCCGTCGCCATCGTTCCCACCGATCTCCATCCCATCTGCGCCCCTGGTCACGCCGGCCATTGGGGTGTCGCAGCCCATCGCCTCTGCCGGGGCGCTCATCCCCACCACCACCCTGCCTCTGTCCTCGCAGCCACCACCACCGCCCCAGTTGTACGCCGTCCCCGCCGACACGCTCCAGCAATTCACCAACGCCGTCCAAGGCATCCAGAACCAGCTCGCCTTCATGAACTTCCAGATGGGCGATCTGGCAGCGCGCGTCGGGGCAATCGACGGCCACGCCCCCCCCCCCCCACGCGGGCGCAGTTTCACCAGGCCGCGTTGCCGGGCTCCGACGGCCGGCCAGCGTCCTCCATGCCGACGCTCACGGCCTTCAGTTCGTCCGCGCCATCGGCGCCCTTAGCCTCGGGCCCAGCCTCGGCGCCTCTCATGTCGGCCGCGGCTCCCCAGTTCGGTGTGCCGATCACACACATCTCCTTTCCTCACTCGCCGTCCCCCGTGCCGTCCTTCGAGTCCATCGTGGGGGCGGCGGCTGTGTCGACGGCACCCGCGGTGGAGACCCCTCCTCGCCTGCATGTTCCGCCGGCACCGGAGGCTGCATGGGAAGGTCACGTCGTGCCCAAGTATCACAAGCTTGTGTTCCCCACCTTCGACGGGAAGGAGGACCCGCTGGGGTGGTTGAACAAATGCGAGCAATTTTTCCAGGGCCATCAGACGCGCCACGCCGACCGGGTCTGGCTCGTGTCCTACCACCTCACCGGAGTCGCGCAGCAATGGTACCTGGTCCTCGAGGCCGATTCCGGCAGACCGCTGTGGGAGGAGTTCCGCACGCTGTGCCATCAGCGGTTTGGGCCTCCCCTGAGCACCAACCATCTTTCAGATCTGGCACGGCTGCCGTTCACGTCGACGGTCGACGCTTACATGGAGGCATTCCAGGCGCAGGCTGCACACGCTGGACGTCTCTCCCCAGGGCAGAAGGCGAAGCTCTTCACGGGTGGCCTGCCCGGTCATATCCGCGTCGACATGGAACTCCATGACCCACAGGACCTGCAACACGCCATGCACCTGGCCCGCGCCTACGAACGCCGGAACGCGCCGGCCCAGCTCGCTCTGCCTGCACCACCGCGACGTCGACCGGCCGGATCGACGCCGGCCCTGACCGGCCCGGCCGGCACGACATCCTCTTCGGGTTCTTCATTGACATCGGCGCCTCGGGCCTTCAAGCGCCTTACACCCGAGGAGATGGCGGAGCGTCGAAAGCAAGGCCTCTGCTACAACTATGATGAACCCTACGTCCGGGGCCACAAGTGCGCCCGGCTGTTCTTCCTCGAGGCGGCCGATTACATCGTCGAAGATCCGGACGATCATGACGACGCCGACACCCCGCTGGCCGCCGACCCGCCGTTCGACCCCGACAAGCCGCTGATTTCGCTCTCGGCGATCACCGGCATACGGTCCGAGGAGACGATGCAACTCCGTGTGCAGGTGGGGCCGCACGAACTCACTGCTCTGCTGGACTCGGGCTCTACTCATAACTTCATCAGCCGAGCTACGGCGCGGCGCACGAAGATCCACTTCCAGGATAGCGAAGGCGCTCATGTCATCGTGGCTAATGGAGATCGCGTCAGGTGTCGCGGCATCGCACGCGACATCGGTCTCCGGATTGGGGCCGAAGCCTTCACGGTTGAGTGCTACGCCATCCCGTTGGACTCCTGCGACCTGGTCCTCGGCATAGCTTGGCTCCGCACCCTCGGCCCTATCCTTTGGGACTTTGCCAACCTGTGCATGGAGTTCACGTTCAAGGGCCGCCGCGTGCTGTGGCGTGGAGTCGGCTCGCCGCGCACTGCGGCTGCAGCCGCTTCGCCGCAGCGGCTCCAGGTGATCCGGGGGTTCTCGGCCAAGGGGACAGAACCTACCGTCCTCGAGCGCCTGCTGGAGTCCTACGCCGATGTGTTCGCACCGCCGACCGGGTTGCCTCCACCGCGCGCGTGTGACCACAGGATACACCTTAAGCCAGCCACAGAACCAGTTGCGGTGCATCCTTATCGCTATCCGCAATTGCAAAAGGACGAGCTGGAGAAGCAATGTGAAGAGATGCTGCAACAGGGCACGATCCGCGCCAGTACGTCCCCATTCTCGGCACCGGTCCTGCTCGTCAAGAAGCAGGACGGATCGTGGAGGTTTTGCGTGGACTACCGCGCCCTCAACGCGGTCACTGTGAAGGACAAGTTCCCCATACCGGTCGTCGAGGAGTTGCTGGACGAGCTCCATGGTGCAAAGTTTTTCACGAAGCTCGACCTCCGTTCGGGGTATCACCAAGTGCGCGTTCACCCGGACGATGTGGCCAAAACGGCGTTCCGCACTCACCATGGCCATTTTGAATTTCTCGTCATGCCGTTCGGCCTCTCCAACGCGCCGTCGACGTTCCAGGCCCTGATGAACATGGTGCTGAAACCCTTTCTCCACCGGTGCGTGCTCGTATTCTTCGACGACATCCTCGTCTACAGCGCCTCATGGACGGAACACCTTCTTCAGCTACGCGCCATCCTTGAGGTGTTGCGCGCCCATCGGCTCCACCTCAAGAGGTCCAAGTGCTCCTTCACGGCGCCAATAGTTCACTACTTGGGACACGTGATCTCGCATGCGGGGGTCACCATGGACGTTTCCAAGGTCGCGGCAGTGCAGTCTTGGCCGCAGCCGAGGTCTGCCCGTGGCCTTCGTGGATTCCTTGGCTTGGCAGGATACTACAGGCGCTTCATCAAGGATTACGGTACCCTCGCCGCGCCTCTGACCAACCTCCTGTGCAAGAATGCGTTCCTGTGGACAGAGGCAGCGGACGCGGCGTTTGCGACATTGAAGACGGCGCTCTCCGCAGCTCCGGTCCTGCACCTCCCGGACTTCGACAACGAGTTCTTCGTCGACTGCGACGCGTCGGGCTCCGGCTTTGGGGCGGTCCTGCATCAAGGCGCCGGCCCCCTGGCATTCTTTAGTCGGCCGTTCGCGGCGCGTCACCTGAAGGTCGCCGCTTACGAGTGGGAGTTGATCGGCCTGGTGCAGGCCGTTCGGCATTGACGGCCCTACTTATGGGGCCGTTCCTTCGTTGTCCGCACCGATCACTACGCCTTGAAGTTCCTCCTCGACCAGCGCCTGTCCACGATTCCCCAGAACCACTGGATTAGTAAGCTCATGGGTTATGATTTTAGGATTGAGTTCCGGCCAGGGCGCTTCAACGTCGTCGTGGACGCGCTTTCCCGGCGAGATGGCGACGCACCCCTGCTGGCCGCGCTGCCTCCAGCCACGCCGGTCCTCGCGGCAATCTCCGTTCCCACATTCCAGCTCTTCGACCAGCTCCGGCGCGAGGTGACCGCGTCAGACGAGCTGCGAGTGCTCCGCGATGAGGTGGCCTCAGGCGCGCGTGGCACAGACTGGGCGCTGCAAGACGGCCTCCTCCTCTACAAGGGCCGCGTCTACATCCCAGCGTCCTCCTCGGTCTTCGACGACGTTCTACAGCTAGCCCACACCAACGCGCATGAAGGCATCCAAAAGACGTTGCAGCGGCTCCGGACCGAATTCTTCGTCGAGCATGATCGCCGCGTCGTCCATGACTACGTGCGGGCGTGTGCGACGTGTCAACGCAACAAGATAGAGGCGTTGCACCCGGCCGGCTTGCTACAGCCCCTGCCGGTGCCATCGCGTGTTTGGGCCGACATTGCCATGGACTTCGTTGAGGTGCTTCCCAAAGTCCACGGCAAGAGCGTCATCCTCACCGTCGTCGATCGCTTCTCCAAGTACGCCCACTTCATTCCATTGGGACACCCGTACATGGCTTCCTCCGTCGCCCGCGCGTTTTTCTGCGACATCGTCCGCCTCCATGGTTTCCCGGACTCCATTGTCAGTGACCGTGATCCGGTCTTCACGGGCCATGTGTGGCGCGATCTGTTCCGTCAGGCGGGCGTCCAACTCCGCATGAGCACCGCCTTCCACCCACAAACGGATGGACAGTCCGAGGCAGTTAACAAGACGATTGCCATGTACCTTCGTTGCATCACTGGCGATCGTCCCTGGGATTGGCTCGACTGGCTTCCGTGGGTAGAGTTCTGCTACAACACCGCCTACCACTCTGCCCTACGGACGTCGCCCTTCACTGTTGTCTACGGCCGCGCACCGCCGGAGCTCCTGCCCTATGCTCCGGGGGGCGCTCGCACGGATGCTGTGGACGCCCTGCTCGCCAACAAGGATGAATTTCTCGCCGAGGTTCGGGCGCATCTTCTGCAGGCTCAGGAACATGCGCGACGCTTCTACGATGCCAGGCACCGACCTCTCGAGCTCGCGGTTGGCGATTGGGTGTTGCTCCGTCTGCTTCGCCACAACCAGTCTGTCGCTCCGGGCAGCAAGGGAAAGCTGGGGCCCAAGTATGCTGGGCCGTTCATGGTGCTTGAACGCCTTGGCGAGGTGGCCTATCATCTCCGGTTGCCGGAGGGTGCCCGAATTCACGACGTTTTTCACGTCGGTGTCCTAAAGCCCTTTCGCGGCACGCCGCCGTCCTTGGTGCCAGCTTTACCGCCTCTACGCCACGGTCGGCCACTTCTTCAACCAGAGAGGGTGCTGCGTTCCCGTCTTAGTCGCGGGGCATGGCATGTCCTCGTTCAATGGGCCGACTTGCCGGCCGCCGACGCCACCTGGGAGCCGGTGGAGGAGTTCCGGGCTGCTTACCCGGCGTTCCAGCTCGAGGACGAGCTGTTTCCGAAGGATGGGAGAGATGTTATGGTCGGCAAGACCTATGCTAGGCGAAGTGGCTAGACCTAAGACGGGTCCGGTTCGGGTCCAAGCCGACTCCCTAAGAGTCCTAGTAGATTTAGTAGTTGAGAGTTTTTAGAGGTTGGGTTCAGATTAGTAGCAGAGTTTGTTAGCCTAATGAGTCAAGTTGTTTCGGTTTGTAAGGACTATAAGAGTCCAACTCTGAGAAGAAAAGAATTAGCCTGGGATTGTGTCACAAAGACACCCTTGGGTGCCTGGCGCTCCCTCCCTGTTCTTTGACCACTCCAGCCGCAGCCCTAACCTCTCCTCGGCAGCACGGCGCCGCCGCCTCGACGTCGAGTCTTCAAGCCTCGGCCCCCAATCCACCATAGCTACAACCTCAGGAGCTTAACCCCTAACATACAGTCTTTCCATGCCAAGCATTTTGGTTTTCGGGATTTATTTCCTCCTCTCCGACAACGACGAGAAGGCATGGTGGAATTGTTTTCTCCATGACGACATGGAGACTTTTATTTTCGGACGGCGACATCAAGACGGAGATGGTGTCGCCGCCGTTCAATAATTTTCTCCGGTCTTTTCTCTGTTTTATTGTGGTTAGATCTGGCCACGATAAAGGACTAGGGAGAACAAGTTCTAGATCAATCTTCCTCATTCTTCGGTGGCAGAAAGAAGAAGAAGAAAGAAGACACCAGAAAGAAAAAGTTCATCAACTCTGCCTACATGAATGTTGGCTATCGTTCGTTGGGCACTATTCTCAGGCCTTTTGCCGTAAAGAGCTATACAGGTTTGGTTTTGAGATCTAAAGCTATTCACAGTGTGGGTATAATTTACATGAAAATCAGTTTCTGGAAAATTTGTGTAATCTAGAGTGCTTTGTAACGTGTTGAAGTACCCAGCTATTATCTAATATAATTCTTTTTCGTTGAAAAAAAGGATTTATGCATGGATTTTAAATGAAGAATTTCGACAAGTGTAAAAAAGATATTATATTATATAAAAAAATCGTTTGATCTGATTTACGTTGTTATTATACTCCATCAAGTATATTCCACTTGTCCCTTAACATTATGGGATTGTTTGTTTGCCTGGTCCAGATGAGCCACCGAGTCCAAGGGGTGCAACACGGGCTGTTTGTTTGCCTGGGCTAACCTGTGAGCCCGGCCAGCACGCCCCTCAAAGCACCCCTGGGCCTGACCCTAGAGGAACAAAAAAAATCGTTTCTCTGGATCCTGGCTCGTCTGGGCGCAAGGTTGCTCGCGTTGGTAGTTTCTCGTCACCACCCTTCTCTTCACCTTCCGTAGTGGCGCAGCGCCCTACCCCGTGCATCGGCCCACCTCCCCTCCGGAGCGTGCGGCGAGCTTCCCCTGGCGTGGCGAGCCCTTCCCCATGCTGTGGCCCACCTTCCCGCCAGCGCGAGCGGCTAGCCCTACCCCCCGCGTCATCCCACCTCCCCGTCGGTGCGCACGACAAGCTTGCCCCGCATGGCAAGCCCTGCCTCCACCTCGGCCATGCCATCCTCCTCACCTCCGCCATCTCCCTCCTCCGCACGAGATCGAGCGCGGGCACGTTGCCCTGCTCCAGGCGACAGCCCTGCCCCGGCGCAGCGGCCTGGCTCCACCTCGGCGCGGCGGCCCACCACCACCTCCGCACGTTGCTCTGCTCCGGTGCAGCGAGGAGGAGGTGGGGGTGCGTGGATCTGGGCCCGCCGTCGCTCACCCCGGCCGGCGAGGCAAGTTGGCCCCAGAGCGGCCGCCCCACCTCGGCGCACCGAGGCCGCCTCTCCGCCGTCGCGAGCCTCCCCGTCGTGACAGTCTCCTCCACCTCCTCCACCTCTGCACGATAGGTGAAAGGTCCTAACGACTAGAGAGGGGGTGAATAGCCTATTAAAAATTTCTACAACAACACTAAGACAAATAATTAGTCAATAAGATGACGAAGCGAATTTTACGCTAGCACTCTACTTGGAGTTGCAAGCCACCTACCCAATTCTATTTTCTTTGATCTCAAGTATATCATAACAAAGCTATGTCACTAATATACACCTAGGTGATCAACCTAGTGAGAGTAATACAATTAAATGATACACTATCTAGTCTTAACTACCACTAGCTCTATCCAAGTGAATGTATAATGAAATACAAGAGAGTGGTAGAGAGGTATACCTCCGTGGCAAATGACTAATGAGTGAATACCAATGAATACCAAGGAGACAATCAAGACACAATAATTTTTCCTCTGAGGTTCACTTGCTTGCCGGCAAGCTAGTCCCCGTTGTAGCGATTCACTCACTTGGAGGTTCACGCGCTAATTGACATCACACGCCAAACCCTCAATAGGGTGCCGCACAACCAACACAAGATGGGGATCACACAAGCCACGAACAATTTACTAGAGTACCTTTTGGCTCTCCGCCGGGGAAAGATCAAGAACCCCTCACAATCACCATGATCGGAGCCGGAGACAATCACCAACCTCCGCTCGACGATCCTCGCTGCTCCAAGCCATCTAGGTGGCGGCAACCACCAAGAGTAACAAGCCAAACCCGCAGCGAAACACGAATACCAAGTGCCTCTAGATGCAAACACTCAAGCAATGCACTTGGATTCTCTCCTAATCTCACAAAGATGATGAATCAAAGTTGGAGATGAGTGGGAGGGCTTTGGCTAAATTCACAAGGTTGCTATGTCAATGTAAATGGCCAAGAGAGTGAGCTAGAACCGGCCAAATGATATTTATAGACACCCCCAAATAATAGAGTCATTGGCTCAATTATTGGACTGACTGTGAGACGACCGAACGCGCAGGTCGTGTGCACCGGACGCGTTCAGTGTGGTGACCGGACGCATCTGGTCGCTGCCTGACCGCCACATGTCCCTTTCAAATTGTTTAGCCATTGGCGCCCAACAGCTACCTCTACGCACAGTAATACTACGTGATCGAACGCGCTGTTAGAAAACGACCGGACCTAGGAGACGCAGCGTCAGGTCAAGTCTAGAGAGCTCCTAGAGCCGCTCTGGGCCGACTGGATGCGTCCAATCACACCGGACCGTACCTAGAAGACACAGCGTCAGGTTGAGTCCAGAGAGCTCCCATAGCCGCTCTGGGCCGACCGGACGCGTCCGATCACGCTCCCAGCGTCTGATGAATTATTGCGCTAAAAACCCGAGACTTGATGGTTCACATCGGACACATCCATCGGGCTATATAACTTTGACCTAACGCTGAACAGTAACTCATCAGCGTCCGGTCACTCCACTGAGCCAGAGTCTGGTCACTTTCACTTAGTCGCTCACCTTGGGTCCAAATATCGGACGCGTCCGGTCCTGATTCCAAACATGTCCGGTCACTTCTGTCTGACTACCCTAAGACTAGATAAAATAACGGACGCGTCCGGTCCCAATCTCGAACGTGTCTGGTCACTCTGTGACCAATGCAACTAACTCATTTTCAACTCTATCTTCTTTACCCTTGCTTAAATGTGTCAACCACCAAGTGTACCACCTTGTGCACATGTGTTAGCATGTTTTCACAAATCTTTTCAAGGGTGTTAGCACTCCACTAGATCCTAAATGCATATGCAATGAGTTAAAGCATCTAGTGGCACTTTGATAATCGTATTTTGATACGAGTTTCACCCCTCTTAATAGTACGGCTATCGATCCTAAATGTGATCATACTCACTAAGTGTCTCGATCACTAAAACAAAAAACTCTTATTAAGTTTCACCTTTGCCTTAAGCTTTTTGTTTTTCTCTTTCTTCTTTTCCAAGTCCAAGCATTTGATCATCACCATGCCATCACCATCATCATGATTTTCACCATTGCTTCATCACTTGGAGTAGTGCTACCTATCTCATAATTACTTTGATAAACTAGGTTAGCACTTAGGGTTTCATTAATTCACCAAAACCAAACTAGAGCTTTCAATCTCCCCCTTTGGTAATTGATGACAATCCTTTCACAAAGATATGAATTAAAATTCATTTGAATCTATGTTGCTTATCCAAGCATATTTACCATGTGTAAAAGGATATGGACAAGTTTTATGAATCCTAAATAGTAGCAATTGCTCCCCCTATATATGTGCTAAGAGTTTGGATTGTAGCTTGCACATATGCTTAGATAGGAAATATAGGAAACAATGTCTACCAAATGATGCTAAGGTATAAGAGATTGACCTTTGAAGCGTGATACCAATCGAAGTGCACCAATATACCATTCTTAGCACCATTAATAACTAGACATACATAAAAACTAGAATACCCCATGAGATCAACATTATAAACAAGGGTCTAGTTTTCATAAAATGAACATAAGTCTAGTTTTCTTAACCTATGCATGCTAGTTTTTCATTTCATCATTCAATCCTATAACTAGAATATACCACGCAAGCACAAATATTAAAATTGAAAACTTGTGCCATGCAAGCAAACATATGAAATACACATTCAAATGCATCCACCAAGTTTATGAGCTTGCTCCCCCTACTTGTGTGCTCAAAATTTTAATTGATCCCTTACTTTGTCATATCTCTCCCCCTATGTCAATTTCTCAATTTCTCCCCCTTTGTTATCTTTTCACTATCTTTGTACACTATTTTCTCTCCCTTTGTCATCAATGACCTCAAAGGTTTAATTTTAAATAGGTTGAGATTATCAATGTCAATCAATAGGGTGAGGATCATTTTCCCAAATTTGGTCCAATCTAGATCACTTGCCAAAGATATTCAACTCGGTTTGATCCAAGGATAAGCTTCTTCACACCTTCAAATAAGGGTTATCTTGTACCATGTTGAGTTAAATACTTATAGCTCATTTTCTAGATCAAACACTAGGTTTACAAGCCCACAAATATGTCATATGCTACCACTAGATCAAATTAAGCATAGAAGCAATAGTGATACCATACAAACATCAAAATCATTTGATTTTCATGAATGAGCCTATTAAATGTGGAAAATGACTAGATGCACTAAACATGTCCTTAGCAAGGATGTATGCCATGCCAATCAACTTTTACCTTGGATTGCTCGAAGGAGAGGCATGTCATATAAGTGGGGAGGTGCATCAACACATATTTGAGAAATCTAATATGTTCAACTCATTCCTTAGCTTGCAAAACCTTTTCCCATCTAATGGCTTGGTGAATATATCGGCAAGTTGATCTTCGGTGACTACACTCTCAATGCAAATATTCCCTTTTTGTTGGTGATCTCTTATGAAATGGTGGCAAACATCAATGTGCTTTGTTCTTGTATGTTGAACCGGATTGTTGGTTAACTTAATTGCACTCTCATTATCACATAGCAATGGCACTTTCTTGAACTTGATTCCAAAGTCATTCAAGGTGGCCTTTATCCAAAGTATTTGTGCACAATAACTATCGACGGATATGTATTCGGCTTTGGCGGTTGATAATGCAACACTATTTTGCTTCTTTGATGACCATAAAATAAGTGATCTTCCCAACAATTGACATGTGCCTGAGGTGCTCTTCTTTTAACCTTGCATCCCTCATAATCCAAGTCGGAGTAACCAACTAGCTCAAACTTTGCTCCTTTGGGATACCATAAACCAACATTTTGTGTATGCTTCAAGTACCTCAATATTCTCTTTGTAGCCTTCAAATGACTTTCTCTTGGTGAGGCTTGAAATCTTGCACACATGCATACACTAAACATGACATCCGGCCTTGATGTGGTCACATAGAGTAGGCTTCCAATCATAGACCGATACAATTTTTGATCCACTATATTACCACTTGCATCACTATCCAAGTTGTTATTTGTTCCCATTGGTGTACTAATGGTTTTGCTATCACTCATGCCAAACTTCTTGAGCATGTTTTTGATGTACTTGCCTTGACTCATAAATGTACCATTCTTCAATTGCTTGATTTGAAGATCAAGGAAGTAACTTAACTCTCCAATCATGGATATTTAAAACTCATTAGCCATCATCTTTCCAAACTCTTCATAAAGTCTTGATTGGTTGATCCAAATATGATGTCATCAATAAGATTTGCAATACAAATAAGTCTTTGTGAATCTTTTTGGTGAAAAGAGTGATGTCAACCTTGTCCATCATGAACCCTTTAGAGAGTAGGAAGTCCCTCAATCTCTCATACCATGCTCTAGGTGCTTGCTTCAAGCCATATAATGCCTTCTTCAACTTGTACACATGGTCGGGCTTCTTGTCATCTTCAAAACCGGGAGGTTGCTCAACATATACTTCTTCATTGATGTAACCATTGAGAAATGCACTCTTGACATCCATTTGATAGAGCTTGATGTTGTGGGCACAAGCATAGGCTAATAAGATTCTAATTGCTTTCAATCTAGCAACCGGGGCATATGTTTCTCCAAAGTCAAGACCTTCAACTTGTGTATATACTTGTGCTATCAATCTTGCTTTGTTCCTTACTACTATCTCATCTTGATCTTGCTTGTTTCTAAAGATCCATTTGGTTCCAATCACATTGTATCCCTTTGGTCTCTCTACCAATTTTTATACTTGATTTCTTGTGAAGTTATTCAATTCTTCATGCATAGCATTCACCCAATCAACATCCTTCAATGCTTCATCTATCTTCTTTGGTTTAATGGATGACACAAATAAGAAATGCTCACAAAATAAAGCCAATCTTGATCTAGTTTGTACACCTCTTAAAATATCACCAATAATAGTGTCCAATGGATGATCCCTTGCAATATTGGTTGGTTGGAGGATTAGAACTTGATTGCTTGCACTTGCCTAATCATTGGGTTGAGATGATACACTAGCCACTTGATCTTGTTCATTATCATGAGAGCCACTTGTACTAGCTTGATTTGTATCATCTTGCACATTTGAGTTACAGAGCACTTGCACTTGATCATCTTCTTCATCATTCACTTGCCTAGGCCTCAATTCACCAACATCCATGTTCTTCATGGTATTTGAAAGTTGAATGCCTCTAACATCTTCCAAGTTCTCATTCTCTTCTTGTGAACCCTTGGTTTCATCAAATTCAACATCATGAACTTTCTCAAAAGTACCACTATCCAAATTCTAAACTCTATATGCTTTGCTAGTAGTTGATTATCCAAGTAGAAATCCTTCATCACATTTCTTGTCAAACTTTCCCAATCTAGTGCCTTTCTTAAAGACATAGCATTTGCAACCAAAGACCCAAAAATATGCAATGTTGGGCTTTCTACCATTCAAGAGCTCATATGGTATCTTCTCTTTCAATGGGTGACAATAGAGGCTGTTGCTACAATAGCAAGCCATGTTGATAGCTTCGGCCCAAAAAGATTGACTCACATTATACTCACTAAGCATAGACCTTGCCATATTAATGAGTGTTCTATTCTTCCTCTCAACAAGGCCATTTGAAGTGGAGTGTACTTGGCTGAGAATTGATGTCTAATTCCAAATTCATCACACAACTCATCAATTCTAGTGTTCTTGAACTCACTTCCATTGTCACTTCTAACTCTCTTGATGGTGTTTCAAATTCATTGTGAATGCCCTTGACAAATGATTTGAATGTTGCAAATACATCACTTTTGTCCACTAGAAAGAATACCCAAGTGTATCTAGTATAATCATCCACTATCACAAAAGCCATATTTGTTACCACCAATGCTAGTATATTGAGTTGGCCCAAACAAGTCCATGTACAATAACTCAAATGCTTTACTAGTGTTCATCATGCTTTTCTTAGGATAGGTGTTTCCAACTTGTTTTCTGGCTTGAGAAGAGCTACAAAGCTTGTCTTTCTCAAACACTACATCTTTCAAGCCTTTAACCAAGTCATGCTTGACCAATCTATTCAATTATTTTAGTCCAACATGACCAAGCCTTCTATGCCATAACCAACCCATGCTAAACTTAGTGAACAAACATGTAGATAGTTGAGCTTCACTAGCATTGAAATCAATCAAGTATAGATTCTCATATCTAGAGCCCTTGAAGATCAAGTTAGAGTCATCTACACTTATGATCTCTACATCATCTACCCCAAATATGCATTTGAATCCAAGATCACACAATTGAGCCACGGATAGCAAATTAAATTTCAAGCTCTCTACTAGCAACACATTGGATATGCTCATGTCATTGGATATTGCAATCTTACCAAGCCCTTTAACCTTGCCTTTGCCATTGTCACCAAATGTGATACTATCATAACAATCATTACCATTGGTATTGATTGAGTTGAACATTCTTGCATCACCGGTCATATGTTGAGTGCACCCACTATAACACCCCAGGTGTTTGGCTTCCACATTTGCACTTTCATTTGATAAACATGAGCATCATTCATCCATTCATGAGCTTAGATTGTATGAAACATGCTTTTGAAATATTGCAACATATTGTTATATTCCATGTGTGTTTGTTTTAGGAAATGAATAGTGTGCAACACTCAAGTGCAATATGTGCAAATCACTTTAGTGAAACATGGTTAGCTAGTACCATGCAACAAACTCATGAAACATATGAAACATGGTTTTGAAACAAAAGTAGCAATTCACTTGTTTTTTCCTTGCTTCAATGCATGTGATGCTTGATTTTGGTGTGACCAATGTGTGGTGTGGCTAATTATCCTCTTAAACAACTTAACTACACTTAGAATGTCATTAGGAACAATGTTCATGTTGACCATAGTGTCTAATTATGCTTTCAAGTAATGGTTTGACTAGTGTTGACCCTAGAGCTCTCTTGTTTGACTGTTTAAAAAGTATAGCTTAGAGTGTTTGCATGTCTGAGCAACCTAAAGAAAAGTTGTAGCAAATTTTATAAGGAACAAAAGTTATTTTATGACCATCTCATGAAAATGTGCAGAACATGCTCAAAAAGGGCCCACAATTCAGTTTTGAGGTCTATTTGGAAACTCAAAAAAATTCTAAGTCTTGGAACTGATTTTTAGTTTCATGTGTCGATGTTTGGAACCTTGTATCTCACTAACCAGGCCAAACCAGCTCTAGCTCCAATTGGAAAATTTGTATTCCTCACCTAGATCTCCAACTTTGTCAACTACGCCATGAGCTAGATCATCACAGTATAGAAGATATGGAATGATGAATTTGCTCTGTCAGTCGACACCGTTGGGCACTGAAACAAAAACTTCAGACAGCTACAGTGCCGACCGCGATAGCATTTGAACACTACATGGCGCCGCGCGTCGCCGCTGGCCTGCTCGATCAAGCCACGATGGGCTGTCGCGTGCCACATCAAGCCCCTACACGTGCCCGAGAGTCCCAGCGTCTCATTTCCTCAGTTCGCCTCCTCCTTCTCTTCCAGCAGCACCCGTAGCAGCAGCGCCAAGCTCTCCGCCATCGCCTTTGCCAGCGCCGGCTTGCGTCTCGTCATCCCTCCACCACTGCAATAGCTCCATTGTGCTTCCACTGTCACCCCGCGCTCACATTTGCTCACTGGCAGCGCCTGGTAAGCTGTCGTGCCACGCGCGGTCCTCGCCGACGTTTCACCGCCGCATCCCATCACCATGGCTGGCCTGTCTCCGACCACCCCTTGCCTCGCTAGCATGTGCATTAGCTTCGTCGTGGACCGTGGAGTCTTGGCCGACCCTTGATCAAGACCTCACCACCAGTGCCGGCATCGCGCCGTCGAGCCACACCGCCGAGCCACCGTGCGCCATGGCCGATGTACTTAGAGGCCGGTAGAGTTTAGGGTTAGGATGTCAATCGGTGCGGGAGGTCATGGTGAACACGGAGGTACCCTCCTCGTCGCCGGAGATGCCGCCGTCGGTGAGCTCTGCTAGTTCTGCGCCGTCCCGAGCCGCCTCCCCTGTTTTGGTGTCGATGACATGCGGGCCTTACTGACCGATGGGTCCCGCCTGTTAGTGACTTAAGGATTGAAAGCTAGTTCATTTATTTCCAGTTTTGATGCTGTTTTGTAAAATCCATATCTAGAGTTTGTTTGATCCAAATTGGGTGGTTCTAATTTTGTTAGGATCTTGGTGAAGTGTAGTATTTAGAAAAAATATAATATGAGCACTTGTAGTAGAGTTTCTGGAAGAATTAAATTGAAACTTGAAATGTGTTTTTAAATGGATGCAAACTTGTTTAAATTATATCTAGAGTTCCAGTGCTCCAAAAGTTATGAAATTTGGATGGTGAGCTCTTCTTGATGAGCAGAAGCTCTGGTAAAAATTTGAGAGTCAGTGCATGTATAGTTTTTGAGTTATAGTTTTTCCTTTTATCATTAGATGATCCTTGTGTGAATTTTAATAATTAATCTATGAATCCAATGTCATGAAATTTACTGGAGGATGTCCTAGTACCTTAAGGATGCTAAGAAAAATATAAAATCTATTGCTCGACACTTTTCACTAGGGTTTCCTATTTATGTTATTTTAAGCCTTTATGCCTTGTCATTTTTGTGTAGGATGTTATATTTGTTCAAATGATGTGAAATTTTTACAGCAGCCTACTTAGTGCATGTAGTATCTACTGTACTTTTTGTAGAATGGCCCCGTTCGGCTTACCCCATATTCGGCTTGTTCAGCTTGTTTTTTCAGTCGGAACAGTGTTTTTCTCTCATAACAATTCAGCCAGAACAATGTTTTTCAGTCAAGATTCAGCAAGCCGAACGGGGCCAATAAATGGTGCAGTTTTCATATATGTTTATTATTCCTCTTAAATAATTAAATAAATTAAGAAAGGTATTAAAAGAAATGAATTGGTGGTGAACACCTTACTTTTCTGGTGTTGTTGTGATATATGTGATAAGTGAGTAAAGTTGGTTTTGTCCATTTATATGTTTACAACATAAGTTAGTAAATATTTTCTTGCATTATGTCTTTCTAGACAGTTCTGGGAACTTTATAAAGTTCACTATGATAATTTGGTTTGCTGGGAAAGTGGTGAATACAAAAGTTGTAGAGAACTTATATATCTAGCTCCTGTTAAACTTTGATGAAATTTGGCCTACTAGTTTAGGAGTTATAGTCGTTCAAAGTTGGATCACAGTTTTGCTTGCTCCCTATCTTGTGAAGACATATTTCTGTTGTTAAAGGATTTGACCTGGTAAAAGTTAAAATTATGCCTTGAGGTCTAAAAATGAATTGTATACAATTTCATAAGCTTTCTAAATTGTCTTGTTGCATGTCATTTAGATTTGTAAATCTCCAGTTATGGTCAGTTTACTGTACCTCTATATAGTCCCTGTTTTGCTGAAATATGAATGTTTGTGTGTATGCTTTGATTTCAATGTTCTTGTTGATTGTTTAGGTGCTAGCCTAACTTGAGAACATGCTTAGGTACAGGTGCTAGGTCCTTAATTGAAGATGAGCAACTATACATTAGGTTGTATAAACTTAGTAAGTTAAAGTGATTTAAATATAGCTTAAGTCAGAAAATACAGACAGCAGTAAGCATGTGCATTCCCCGAGCATTCCTAACTTTGTTCATGTGCATCCATGATATTTATCTTGCGTATACATGCAATAGATGTGCCGAAGGGAGTGGCTGTAACAGAACCGACCAATTATATAAGATTAAGTAAGAAAATCTTCCACCGAAGCAGATAATTTAACGAACTTAAGCCCGTATAACCCGGTAGTCCGTGAAACCATGAAGGATTTCAAACCAATCGACATACAAACCAAGATCGCACAAGTTTAGCAAGTACCGTCACACGTTACCTAAAGTTCACAACGATAGTAGATACATCAGAGTGTAGAACATAAAGTTATTACAAACCAAGTTCAACAGAAATAGCGGAAGTAAATAGTTTTAAAGCCACACACACACTTTTAGTTCAGATACAGTGCTAGTACATAGTCGTCTCCCACAAAAGTAGCAGATGAGAAATACGGAGTGACCATTGCCCTTGGTCCTAGTTGTCACCCATCGCCGGATACAGGCAGTTAACGCAATAGCCGTAGTACATTTGACCATCTGCAACAACAATGGGAACAACGCCCTGAGTACGAGAAGGTACTCAGCTAGACTTACCCGTCTTAAACCAAAATAAAGCGACACCAAGGATTATGCAAGGCTTTCTTTAGTGGGCTAGCTGACCTGTTTGCGAAAAGCATAAGCTATCCTGAAAACGTCATTTTAAATACTTTGCATCCTCTTTATTATAACCTATTCATCTAGGTAAGCACCTATACTATAGCAATCACATGATTAACCATTAACATCCAGTTACCAATTTAGCTTTAGCATGTCCATACCATCTAGATAACCATCATTGTTCCATAATAATTACTATGATGCCGTAGCTCGAGTCAAGTGCTCACTATCCAGGAGCGATGGCGATTCGAATCGATTCCTAACCAGCTGGTGATTTATTCCTCACACAAACCACACCCACCGATCAAGTGAGCTACAGATCACCAATGACACTTTTCAGGTAGCCACGGGACAATCTGGAGCCACAGTACCCAGGGACCGCCCGACTACCAAGAATCAGGTCACACCTGCCCTTGGGCTCACTCTTCGCGCCCCTGTCATACCCCCATCAGCACCAATACACGCACCCGTGTAGATCCCGGCCGAATAGTGCCACTAGCTTCGCGGTCGAAAAGTACTTTATTCGGCCAGCTAAATGTGAGGCATGCGTTCAACATGACAAGAGGGACGAGCAACGATCGGTCCTTAATCGACACAGACGGAAACTAATAGCACCCCAGAACCCTGTCTGATTGCCTCCAACTTTTTCCGTCCAGTCTCCAGTTTTCCATCACATATGGTTAATTCCAGGATATCATTCTTTCCATAGCCAATTTCTTCCAGTAACCACCTATAATGTAGGTGATCGGGTATCACCGATCGCTACCGGTCTAAGCAAGGCTAAGCAGTTATTTGATCCTGACCTAACAGGGAAAAGGTAATAAGGTAGGCAAGGATAGTAAGGAATGCATCAACGGTTTCAATCAACTCCTACAACTTAATGCACAATATGTAAACTCATATATATATAAAAAGAATTGCTTTCATAAAGTAGGAGACTTAGAATGCTCCAGAGCTTGCCTCGTTCGAACGAACTAGGTTGGTGATCCACGCACTCCGGCAAGTCCTCTCCTTGCTCCTCTTCCTCTAGCACCTCCGGTGCCTGGACTTCTTGTGGATCGGTCTCGGTCTGCTCTTCCTGAACTGCTACTTGTAATTCCTCCTGCGATCCTGTATGATGCAGATGCATAAGTGCTAATACAGAGGTGCATCAGAGAGATGACATGTAATGATTATGATGCATGAAATGTAGAGGAGCATGTATAGGTCGTAGCAAAGCTCTTCTACAAGGTAGTCAACATCATCCAAGAACATGTACTATTATCTACTATGACAACCACTGTACTAACATGCCAAATCACCATAGCAAATTAAGATGCTTCAAAGATACACCAAAGCGAACATTATCAACTAAACTCGCATTAAAGAAGATTATTTTATTTCATTTTAACTAGGGCTACATAGCAACATGTATTTCTAGTGCTCATAAAAATCTAAGAAAATTACAGTAGCATAGTACTACTCTAAGTAGACTATCATAAAATTTTCATGGCATTTGAATAAGTAAAAGAGCCTACACAAAAATGACAAGGCATAAATGCTTAAAAAGGCATAAATAGGAAACCTTAGTTAAAAGTGTCAAGCAACAGATTTCACATTTTTCCTAGTATCATTCTAGCATAAGAATAGCACTCACCAAATTTTACCTTTACTGGATCTATAGAAAAATTATGAAAATTCACACAAGTATTACTCAATGATAAAAGGAAAATCTATAACTCAAAAACCATACATGCAATGACTCTCAAATTTTTACCAGAGCTTCTACTAAGCAAGACTAGCATACCCACAAAATTTCATAATTTTTGGACCACAGAAACTCAAGATAAAATTCAAACAAGTTTGCATGTATCTAAAAACGCATTTCAAGTTCCTATTTAATTCATACAAAAATTTATACTATAAGTGCTGATGTTATATTTTTCTTAGATACTAGACTTCACTCAGATCCTAATAAAATTGGACTGACTCAAATTGGATCTACCAAACTTGAGATACAATTTTCACAAAATACATTCAAAAACTGAACAACTGAGCTATCCTACTGGGTCTGAGTCACTGACGGTCGGGACCCACACGTCAGCGGGGACCACACGTCAGCGACAAGAAAATAGGGGATGGCTCACTCGACGGCGCGGCAACGGCGAAACTCACTGGCGGCCACATCTCCGGCGAGGCCAAAGGCACAGGCGTGTTCCTAGCGACGATACGCACCTACCCATACCCTTTTCCCGACCACTACCACGCTCTAGCTATGACTGCGTCGGCAATGGCGGACGGCGGCGAGGTCGCTGCGGGACTCCGACGACGGCGAGTCCCCATTGCCCAGGCCAAGCTCGGTATGAGCTTCACAGGGTCATGGTGACGCTATCCAAGAAGAGAAAGGAGAAAGGAGACGCCCCTATTGCTCTGGCCACGGTGAGCCCAACTCCGGTGAGGTCGAAACATGGCGGCTGCAGACTCGGCGTAAGCGCCAACGACACAGCATGATAGGCTTGACCAGAGGGAGGAATAGGTACAGGAGATGGTGGGAAAACTGTGGGCAAGATGTAGCGAGGTGAAACGCAGCAGCGAGTGCACGGGAGCTCGACAGAGTTCACGGCGGCAATGGCGTTTCGCCGCGGGGAAGAAAAAATGCGATCTAAACTAAGACTCACTGGCTCAACCGCGAGGTGGACGCGCTAAAGGCAACTACGGCGGCGCTATGGGCTAGCTGAAGGTGGCAAGGATGCAGTGGTGAGGGAGATGGCGGCCGCAACGCTCTCGGCGGCAATGACAGAAGGCGCTGCACTCGGCTTCCACGGGTTCTGACGAGGCGAGACACGGCGTAGGCGAAGCAAATAGGTGAGCCAACAGCCGCGTGGCAATGTCGTGGCAGCGACGGCCTGACCTGCGGGGGCTGCGACGGCGTACGGACTCCACTTGGTGCGCTCGGCCTGACGGCTGTCGGCCACTCGGCCTGACGAAGACGACCATCAGACCCGCGATCAGAGCCTGATGACGCAATTTGACGACGTTCTTTCTACTAAACCGTGAAGTATTAGCTCATACAATCTACACAAGAGTTGTAGCTCTAAGTACCATCTGTAATTCGTCTTAAATGATCAAGACCTAATTCGCAATGGTTCAGGAGTAATGTCGTCCCAAAGGTTGGCCTGTCAAACTGTCGGCGTCAAACACTTGTAAAAATTTCCTAAGTGCTCAAAATAGTGAAAAGCTGATTCTTGGAAGCCAATTTCAAGCATGTTAGGAGCTAAACTAGTCTATGACATAAACATAAAAGTTGTTCCCCACATCAAATACTACAACTTTGCTTTAGTGACCACCTTCATGCAAAGTCTATAGCATGCAGTTCAAACTTGGTCAAACATGTCACATTCAAAGGATGACTGGTACTTGAACTCTGACCTAATGACTTATTTACCCTTAACCATGAATATCAAAGTTGTTCATAATGGTGCTCTAGACATGTTTAAGCTAATTGCAAGGTCACACACTCATTTCATGCATTGGTCATACATAGGGCTATCCAGTTCAACACACATAGTATCACTTAAGTACTGGATTAGACAAAATGATCTTCATGAATATTGATCCACTAGTCATCATAAGTGTAGCTAATATGTTTAGTGACTCATGTCAACTACTCACACCTATTCACTCATGATCATAAGCATACACACAGAAAACATGAAATAACAAGACATGTTTCGTATGTTTCATTCATATGTTTCAAATGTAAAAGAGTAAATATGAATGCTTGATGCTCATGCTTATGCAATGCAAATCAATTTATGCAAGGCTAACACCTAGGGTGTTACAGCCCTCCCCCTTATAAGAATCTCGTCCCGAGATTTAGAGTTACGAACCATTCGTTATAAAAATCTTTATAAGCGTTTTGCAGATACTCTCCTGTTTCCCACGTCGCATCACCATCATCGTGATGACTCCACTGTATCTTATATGTTCTTACCACTTTATTCCGAGTGACTCTGTCCTTAGTGTCCAAAACTCGAACTGGTTGCTCATGGTATTCCAAGTCTGATTTGAGCTGAATACTCTGAGGTTCTATTCTCTCTTCCGGAATACGCAAGCACTTTTTTAACTGTGATACATGGAAGACTGGGAAGATCGAACCCATTGCTTCTGGTAACTGTAACTTATAAGCCACGGGACCCTTCTTTTCTATGATCTGGTACGGTCCTACAAATCTAGGAGCAAGTTTTCTCTTTACTCCAAACCTTTGCACTTTCTTCATTGGAGTGACCTTTAGATAAACGTAGTCACCAACTTGAAATTCTAGCGGTCTTCTTCTCTTATCGGCATAACTCTTCTGGCGTGACTGTGCCGCTTTCATGTTTTGTTGGATAATATGGACCTTTTTCTCAGCATCGTCCACTAAATCGACTCCGTAAAACCTTCTTTCTCCCGGCTCGACCCAATTCAATAGTGTCCTACATTTCCTACCATACAATACTTCAAATGGAGCCATCTTTATACTCTCTTGGTAGCTATTGTTGTAAGCGAACTCTGCCAAAGGTAACCATGATTCCCATGAACCCTTAGACGACAACACACAAGCTCTAGGCATATCTTCAAGAACAGCATTAACTCGCTCTGTCTGCCCATCTGTCTGTGGGTGGTAAGCTGTACTACGAATCAAGCTAGTACCCAAACCTTTATGAAGATGCTCCCAAAAATGAGCGGTAAATTGTGACCCACGGTCAGACACGATAGTCTTTGGTATACCATGTAATCGGACAATCTCTGCAATATACTTCTCAGCATACTGAGGTGGTCAGAAAGTTGTTTTGACTGGTAAAAAGTGAGCTGATTTGGTAAGGCGATCTACGATTACCCAAATCGAATCATTTCCCTTTGGTGTGGTAGGGAATCCGGTGATAAAATTCATACTTATATCATCCCATTTCCAATCTGGTATTGACAAAGGTTGCAACATTTCTACGGGTCTCATGTGAAGAGCTTTCACTCTACAACATGTGTCGCAACGAGCAACATATGCTGCAATCTCCTTCTTCATCTTCATCCACCAATAACGAGGTCTCAATTCTTGGTACATTTTGTTACTTCCAGGATGGATAGATAACTTAAAGTGATGAGCTTCATCCATCAATTTGTTCTTGAGCTCTCGATCCTTCGGTATAACCAAACGGTCCTTAAACCATAACACTCCTTGTTCATCCACTCTAAAGTGCTTAGTTGGTTCTTTCTTTATTTTCTCCTTGATATAGAATATTCCCTTATCTGTTTTCTGACCCTCAATGATCTTGCTCTCCAAGGTACAGCTAACCTAGATATTATGCAACACAGCAGGATGTAACAAATTGAACCCATCCTCAAACAATGGTTGCACAGCAAGAGAATGTGACTTCCTACTTAAGGCATCTGCTACTACATTTGCCTTTCCCGGATGATAGTGCACATTCAAATTATAATCCTTTATCAACTCTAACCATCTTCTTTGTCGCATATTCAACTCAGACTGAGTAAATATGTACTTGAGACTCTTATGATCTGTAAAGATATTGCACACATTCCCAAGCAAGTAGTGTCTCCAAATCTTTAGAGCATGCACAATAGCGCAAGCTCTAAATCGTGCGTAGGATAGTTAACCTCATGCTTCCTCAACTGACGTGAGGCATACGCAATAACTCTTCCATCTTGCATCAGGACACATCCTAAACCATTCTTTGATGCATCGCAAAACACATCAAACGACTTCTCTATGTCTGGTAGCGCCAGAATAGGAGCAGTGGTTAGCAATTTCCGCAAGGTGCAGAAAGCTACCTCACACTCCTCTGTCCAAGCGAACTTATGGTCCTTTTGTAGCAAACTTGTCATCGGCTTGGCAATCTTTGAGAAGTCCAGGATAAAACGGCGATAGTATCCGGCTAATCCGAGAAAATTTCGAACCTCATGAACTGTGCTTGGTGCCTTCCAGTCCATAACCTCTTGTACTTTGCTCGGATCTACTGAGATTCCATTCTCGGATAACACGTGATCGAGAAAAGGAACTGTCTTCAGCCAGAACTCACATTTACTAAACTTAGCAAACAACTGGTGATCTCTGAGTCTAGTCAAGACAATTCTTAGGTGCTCAGCATGATCTTGTTCATTCGCAGAGTATATCAGAATGTCATCAATGAATACAATCATGAACTGATCCAACTCCGGCATAAAGACCGAATTCATCAGATACATAAAGTATGCAGGAGCATTTGTCAAACCAAATGACATGACAAGATACTCGTACAAACCAAATCTGGTGGAGAACGCAGTTTTGGGGATATCTTGTGGTCTAATCTTGATCTGATGGTACCCTGATCTCAAATCTATCTTGGAGAACACTTTGGCTTTTGACAATTGATCAAACAAGATATCAATCCGAGGTAAAGGATACTTGTTTTTAATTGTCACCGCATTCAGTGGCCGGTAGTCCACGCACATTCGTAAGGAGTTATCCTTCTTCTTCTTCACAAACAGTGCGGGGCATCCCCATTACGAGGAACTGGGACGAATCAAACCCTTAGCCAACAGATCATTGAGTTGCTTCTTCAACTCGGCTAATTCATTTGGAGGCATCCGATACGGCCTTCTTGAGATTGGTGGTGTTCCAGGGATTAACTCAATGGTGAACTCAACATCTCGGTCCGGTGGAAGACCAGGTAACTCATCTGGAAACACGTCCAGAAACTCACACACTACTGGGATCTTAACTATAAGTGTAGTTTGGACTGCACAAGTTGTACTGGCCAGCTCCATTCTCCGAGGTAAAGTTACTTGAAATGTACCTTCTCCAACAGGTTCCTTAAGAGAAATGTTCCTTCCTCCAACATCAATTACTACTCCCATCTTATTCATCCAGTTCATTCCTAGGATTACATCCAGAACTAACCCTGGCATAACTATCAAGTTAAGCTTATACTGCCTGTTTGCTACACATAGGGTTACTCCCCGGATTATCTGATTAGTTAACAGATCAGCCCCAGCTGAACTAATCCGATAAGCATATTCCATTTCAACTATCTTTTGCTCATACTTCCTTACAAATGCTTGACTTATGAATGAATGAGACGATCTAGAATCAAACAAAACGACTGCAGGATGATTGTTGATAGAAAACATACCGGCTGTCATGGGTTCTCCTTCCGGATGTCATCAATGGTGGTGTGGTGCACACGAGCTTGGTACTGATTCTGCTGCTTCTTGGGATAGGGGCAAAACTTCGCAAAGTGCCCAGATTGATTGCAGTTGAAACACAGGCCTCTTACTTGAGTAGCAGCTCCAGATGAACTACCATGTCCGGTCTTGGCTTGTGGCACCGCCATCTTGAATGGCTTCTGATTCCTCTGAGGTTGCTGGGCATTCTGATTCCTACGTTGGGGTGGCCTAAACCTCGCACCCGGGGCAGGCGAACGATACTCAGAACGGTTTGCCATCGGGGCCCTTGGTTGGGACGGACCCGACTCAAAAGCTCTCTTGCGAGTCTTGGAAGTAGCATACACATTGTTGTTCTTCTCTTGCTTTAAGCAGTCACTAACAAAGTCATTGAAACCCGTCCTTGTGTTAGTACCCACGTGCTTCATCATCTTGGGATTCAGACCTCTCTTGAAACTAGCAATCTTTTTGGCATCGGTATTCACCATGTCAGAGGCATAGCGACTCAGATTGTTGAATACATGTAGGTACTGGGTCACAGTCTTGGTACCTTGAGTCAGTGCGAGAAACTCTCCAAACTTCATTTCTGTCAACCCAGGGGGAATGTATGTTCCACGAAAAGCTTCAGTGAATTCCCTCCAAGTAATGTGGGCATTTGGGGGAAAAGTGGTGCGGTGGTGCTTCCACCACATTCCCGTAGGGCCTTGCAGCTGATGAGCTGCATACTCCGTTTTCAATACTTCTATCATCCTCAGAACACGAAACTTATCTTCCATGGTGTTTATCCATTCTTCTGCATCCAATGGCTCTGTAGCTTCCTTGAAAATGGGTGGTCTGGTGTCCATAAAGTCCTTGAAACTGCTATGCTGATTTGCTTCATGTCCACCTGGGTTTAATCCACGGCGGGTGTTGTCAGTAATATGGCGCAATGCAGCTTCCATGTTCTGCTGCATGCCCTCCATGTTGCGTTGACTTCCAAGGAACTGTGCGAAGAACTGTTCCGCAGTGTATGGTGGAGGAGGAGGTGGTGGCGGTTCATGGTTCTCATTTCCAGCAGCACTACCACCTGCCTCAGTAGCGTCATACACGGTGCGGCGAGTGTTCGGCATCTGCATATTTTAGCAACAGTAATCATTAGGCGATGTTGTAGAAATTGCAGGTGAATGGAAAGAGATTATGCCGTACTGAATTCACTGGAGAGAATAAATTCATACAATAAAACAGGGGCACAATAATTCATTCCAATTAACACAACATCACTAACTAGATTACTTAAGCACACACATCGCATCCATTACAATCGGGTTGCCAGCATACATACACTGGACTTTTGTGCGTTCAGATATCGCATTACTAGCCAAGTTCCAATCACATGCCAAGTCTCATAAGTTCGAAACAAGATACATCAGGTTACAAGCGACAAAAGAAAAGTCACCGCGACAGGACCTACACACTAGCGCAAGGCCACTAGACTACTCCTCGGGGCCATCGTCGGGGTCAGAGATGTCACCATCGCCCCTAGGTGAAACTACAGGCTCGTCCTCATCGTCGATGTCCATGCCAGCGGCGTCTGGAGGAGCATATGGGCCAACCCCATTGTAGAGCACGTGAAACTCCTCGTGCAGGTTGACGTTGTACTCCTCTTGCTCATCGACCCTCTATCGCAGAAGGTTCCTTGCGTTCCAGGCTTCATTCCTTTCCTGAACCAGCTGTCCAATCATGCGGTCTACATTGTTGTTGGCCTGAGTCAACGTATGCACTCGCTGCATAGCTCTATTACCTCTCTTTGCTGCCTGGTCCCGCTGTAAGCTCATATCAGCCAACTGCTCTTGCAAACTATCTATAGCACGTGCTTGCTGCTTCTTTTGCTTTCTTGCCTTGAGCTTATCGTCACCACGCAAACCAGTCAAAGTCCAGTAGGTACACTCAAGACCCTGGTACGCTCTGATAGCGGCAAACATAGCACTCATAGCATGGTTGTCGCTAGCCTGTCCCTCAGCTGGACCTCTGACCAAAGCACTTCCATGAGGCTGAACCCAAATAGCATCACAAGGATCATCCCTAGGAAAAGTGCCAGCTAGAGCTGCTGCCAGCTCTCTAGGAAATCTGCTCATGATGTCCCTGATGACACGGAAAGCTGCTCCCTCTGCACCCTCAATAGGAGTGCGACCCTCAAACTCCAAGTGCCAACCATCCCACTCTGGAGCATCACCAAGAGCAGGAACGGTGATCTCTACCACTGCGAGTCCATCCTCTACTAACTGGCTCTCATTCCAAGAGTACACCAGCTCTTGACCCTCTAGATACCCCACATCATGGAGCACTCTCCAAAGCAAGGTCGGCATGCCAAACTCACTCAAGAAGGTGTCCATGGTGTGGTGCTCCCTTAGGGCCAACTGACGTCGAGGTGCTCTTCCTCCTGTGGACTTACGGGCAGTCTGCTTCGTGCGGGCCATCTGTAACAAAATTTTGTTTTATCACCCACGTGAGAACAAGGTTAAGTTGTCATTTTTATCCAAATTAGATAATCAAATTATAAGGGGAGGAACAGTGCCATGAATGATATGTAACAACATGATGCATGCACGTTCCGTACGTTCTCACAAACTTAGGAAAATAAAAATGACTAGCGGCATAGACGGTGGCATACAACGATCTCTCATAATGTAGCTAATACGTACTACACGATAGCGCTGTTATGTACCTGCAAAAGATCCACTTCAGCCCAAACCCCGACATTATGAAATTTATGCATGGAAGCAGTAAAGTAATCTACTCGTTTTACACGTATTCCCTGATACGTGTACAACGGTAGCAACTACCCAAACCATCGTCCTATCGACGACATCGTCACCACAGGACGAAATTTTCCCCACACATTAGATACCTTCATACAAACATGCGTATGGCATGTAATTAATCCGGCATCATATAAGCACTTCCCTAGATCGGCAGTGTATCCGACCATGCTCTCACAACTCTCACTTACCGAGGTGTAGAGGCAATGGATCCATTCATTACCATTCAAGTGAATGTCACTCATACAATAGCACGCTGTATGAGCGACGAAATAGAAATATGATGCAAAGACCCCCAAGTTAGTACTTAAATAAGCCACCTAAAGTCCTTAACTGGGCATACAGGATATGACCACTGGCACACTCTTAAGCTTTAAATTAAAGGTTGAAACACCCATATACTATAAGTTCATAATTAGTTTTGTAACACAAAACCCTTTTGTTTTAAATACACGCATGAACAGTAACCTGCTAAACCTTGCTCTGATGCCAGCTGTAATAGAACCGACCAATTATACAAGATTAAGTAAGAAAATCTTCCGCTGAAGCAGATAATTTAACGAACTTAAGCCCGTATAACCCGGTAGTCCGTGAAACCACGAAGGATTTCAAACCAATCGACATACAAACCAAGATCGCACAAGTTTAGCAAGTACCGTCACACGTTACATAAAGTTCACAATGATAGTAGATACATCAGAGTGTAGAACATAAAGTTATTACAAACCAAGTTCAACAGAAATAGCGGAAGTAAATAGTTTTAAAGCCACACACACACTTTTAGTTCAGATATAGTGCCAGTACATAGTCGTCTCCCACAAAAGTAGCAGATGAGAAATACGGAGTGACCATTGCCCTTGGTCCTAGTTGTCACCCATCGCCGGATACAGGCAGTTAATGCAATAGCCATAGTACATTTGACCATCTGCAACAACAATGGGAACAACGCCCTGAGTACGAGAAGGTACTCAGCTAGACTTACCCGTCTTAAACCAAAATAAAGCGACACCAAGGATTATGCAAGGCTTTCTTTAGTGGGCTAGCTGACCTGTTTGCGAAAAGCATAAGCTATCCTAAAAATGTCATTTTAAATACTTTGCATCCTCTTTATTATAACCTATTCATCTAGGTAAGCACCTGTACTATAGCAATCACATGATTAACCATTAACATCCAGTTACCAATTTAGCTTTAGCATGTCCATACCATCTAGATAACCATCATTGTTCCATAATAATTACTACGATGCCGTAGCTCGAGTCAAGTGCTCACTATCCAGGAGCGATGGCGATTCGAATCGATTCCAAACCAGCTGGTGATTTATTCCTCACACAAACCACACCCACCGATCAAGTGAGCTATAGATCACCAATGACACTTTTCAGGTAGCCGCGGGACAATCTGGAGCCGCAGTACCTAGGGACCGCCCGACTACCAGGAATCAGGTCACACCTGCCCTTGGGCTCACTCTTCGCGCCCCTGTCATAGCCCCATCAGCACCAATACACGCACCCGTGTAGATCCCGGCCCGAATAGTGCCACTAGCTTCGCGGTCGAAAAGTACTTTATTTGGCCAGCTAAATGTGAGGCATGCGTTCAACATGACAAGAGGGACGAGCAACGATCGGTCCTTAATCGACACAGACGGAAACTAATAGCACCCTAGAACCCTGTCTGGTTGCCTCCAACTTTTTCCGTCCAGTCTCCAGTTTTCCATCACATATGGTTAATTCCAGGATATCATTCTTTCCATAGCCAATTTCTTCCAGTAACCACCTATAATGTAGGTGATCGGGTATCACCGATTGCTATCGGTCTAAGCAAGGCTAAGCAGTTATTTGATCCTGACCTAATAGGGAAAAGGTAATAAGGTAGGCAAGGATAGTAAGGAATGCATCAACGGTTTCAATCAACTCCTACAACTTAATGCACAATATGTAAACTCATATATATATAGAAAGAATTGCTTTCATAAAGTAGGAGACTTAGAATGCTCCAGAGCTTGCCTCGTTCGAACGAACTAGGTTGGTGATCCACGCACTCCGGCAAGTCCTCTCCTTGCTCCCCTTCCTCTAGCACCTCCGGTGCCTGGACTTCTTGTGGATCGGTCCCGGTCTGCTCTTCCTGAACTGCTACTTGTAATTCCTCCTGCGATCCTGTATGATGCAGATGCATAAGTGCTAATACAGAGGTGCATCAGAGAGATGACATGTAATGATTATGATGCATGAAATGTAGAGGAGCATGTATAGGTCGTAGCAAAGCTCTTCTACAAGGTAGTCAACATCATCCAAGAACATGTACTATTATGTACTATGACAACCATTGTACAAACATGCCAAATCACCACAGCAAATTAAGATGCTTCAAAGATACACCAAAGCGAACATTATCAACTAAACTCGCATTAAAGAAGATTATTTTATTTCATTTTAACTAGGGCTACATAGCAACATGTATTTCTAGTGCTCATAAAAATCTGAGAAAATTACAGTAGCATAGTACTACTCTAAGTAGACTATCATAGAATTTTCATGGCATTTGAATAAGTAAAAGAGCCTACACAAAAATGACAAGGCATAAATGCTTAAAAAGGCATAAATAGGAAACCTTAGTTAAAAGTGTCAAGCAACAGATTTCACATTTTTCTTAGTATCATTCTAGCATAAGAATAGCACTCACCAAATTTTACCTTTACTGGATCTATAGAAAAATTATGAAAATTCACACAAGTATTACTCAATGATAAAAGGAAAATCTATAACTCAAAAACCATACATGCAATGACTCTCAAATTTTTACCAGAGCTTCTACTAAGCAATACTAGCATACCCACAAAATTTCATAATTTTTGGACCACAGAAACTCAAGATAAAATTCAAACAAGTTTGCATGTATCTAAAAACGCATTTCAAGTTCCTATTTAATTCATACAAAAATTTATACTATAAGTGCTGATGTTATATTTTTCTTAGATACTAGACTTCACTCAGATCCTAATAAAATTGGACTGACTCAAATTGGATCTACCAAACTTGAGATACAATTTTCACAAAATACATTCAAAAACAGAACAACTGAGCTATCCTACTGGGTCTGAGTCACTGACGGTCGGGACCCACACGTCAGCGGGGACCACACGTCAGCGACAAGAAAACAGGGGATGGCTCACTCGACGGCGCGGCAACGGCGAAACTCACTGGCGGCCACATCTCCGGCGAGGCCAAAGGCACAGGCGTGTTCCTAGCGACGATACGCACCTACCCATACCTTTTTCCCGACCGCTACCACGCTCTAGCTATGACTGCGTCGGTAATGGCGGACGATGGCGAGGTCGCTGCGGGACTCCAGTGATGGCGAGTCCCCATTGCCCAGGCCAAGCTTGGTATGAGCTTCACGGGGTCATGGTGACGCTATCCAATCAGAGAAAGGAGAAAGGAGACACCCCTATTGCTCCGGCCACGGTGAGCCCAACTCCGGTGAGGTCGAAGCATGGCGGCTGCGGACTCGGCGTAAGCGCCAACGACACAGCATGATAGGCTCGACCAGAGGGAGGAATAGGTACAGGAGATGGTGGGAAAACTATGGGTAAGATGTAGCGAGGTGAAACGCAGCAGCGAGTGCACGGGATCTTGACGGAGTTCACGGCGGCAATGGCGTTTCGCCGCGGGGAAGAAAAAATGCGATCTCAACTAAGACTCACCGGCTCAACCGCGAGGTGGACGCGCTAAAGGCAACTACGGCGGCACTATGGGCTAGCTGAAGGCAGCAAGGATGCAGTGGCGAGGGAGATGGCGGCTGCAACGCTCTCGGCGGCAATGACAGAAGGCGCTGCGCTCGGCTTCCACGGGTTCTGACGAGGCAAGACATGGCGTAGGCGAAGCAAATAGGCGAGCCAACAGCCGCGTGGCGATGTCATGGCAGTGACGGCCTGACCTACGGGGGCTGCGACGGCGTACGGACTCCACTTGGCACGCTCGGCCTGACGGCGGTCGGCCACTCGGCCTGACGAAGACGACCATCAGACCCGCGATCAGAGCCTGACGACGCAATTTGACGACGTTCTTTCTACTAAACCGTGAAGTATTAGCTCATACAATCTACACAAGAGTTGTAGCTCTAAGTACCATCTGTAATTCATCTTAAATGATCAAGACCTAATTCGCAACGGTTCTGGAGTAATGTCGTCCCAAAGGTTGGCCTATCAAACTGTCGGCGTCAAACACTTGTAAAAATTTCCTAAGTGCTCAAAATAGTGAAAAGCTGATTCTTGGAAGCCAATTTCAAGCATGTTAGGAGCTAAACTAGTCTATGACATAAACATAAAAGTTGTTCCCCACATCAAATACTACAACTTTGCTTTAGTGACCACCTTCATGCAAAGTCTATAGCATGCAATTCAAACTTGGTCAAACATGTCACATTCAAAGGATGACTGGTACTTGAACTCTGACCTAATGACTTATTTACCCTTAACCATGAATATCAAAGTTGTTCATAATGGTGCTCTAGACATGTTTAAGCTAATTGCAAGGTCACACACTCATTTCATGCATTGGTCATACATAGGGCTATCCAGTTCAACACACATAGTATCACTTAAGTACTGGATTAGACAAAATGATCTTCATGAATATTGATCCACTAGTCATCATAAGTGTAGCTAATATATTTAGTGACTCATGTCAACTACTCACACCTATTCACTCATGATCATAAGCATACACACAGAAAACATGAAATAACAAGACATGTTTCGTATGTTTCATTCATATGTTTCAAATGTAAAAGAGTAAATATGAATGCTTGATGCTCATGCTTATGCAATGCAAATCAATTTATGCAAGGCTAACACCTAGGGTGTTACAGTGGCGCTTCTGGAGTTTGAGGGAGCGAGCCAGGAGGAGGAGCCCAAGGTTCAGGCAACCAACGAAGCAGCCGCCGAGGAGGAGTTGCTCGAGTGCCCTGACCACCGCCCATCCTCTTTCCTGAAAGGCAAGCCCTGGAGCATTCTAAGTCTCCTATGTTTTTACAAATATCTTGAGTATCTTTTATTGTTGATGATGCATTAAGTATAGGAATTGGTTGGAACCAATTGTTGCATTATATATCTATCCTTGTCTAGATATCGCACTTGAATCCTATTTAAGTTCAGGAACGGGTTAAATGCTTAGCCATGCTTAGTGCGGTAGAAGTCGGGTGATTTCCTGTCACCTACGAGCTTTAGGATGAGGTGGATCATGGTTGGCTATATTTGCTATCGTGGAAAAGAACCATGTTAATAATGAATGAAGACCGGGCAGAGTCTTGTGTAGGGTTGGACATAGTGACTCCGTCTGTGTCGTTTAAGGACCAATATGCTATACGTCCTCATGTCATGTTGAATGTAGCCTAACACTTAGCTGGCCGGATAAGTTATTCCAACCGCGAAGCCTAGTAGCTCGACTCAGGCTAGGAACATGAGCAGTGGTGCGCATTCTGGAGGTAGTAAGGATGTGCGGAGAGCCATTGGCGTAAGCCCAAGGTGGGTTAGAGTCCTGATCACCCTTGGCAAAGTGGTTCTTTGAGAATGCTAATCTGTTCGGACTCGCGACTCCTAAATTGTGCCAAAGGTGACTTTATTGCGACCCTGACGGGGGAAGTAGGGTTTGTGTTTAGGAATACCCCTCCAGCTGGATAGGAATTGATTCGAATCGCCGTCTCTACCGGATAGTGAGAACTTGACTGAGTAGCGACAACGTAGATTCAATTAATATAACGATATGGTTAAATGGATGATGATGATAATGTTGCCACGATTTATACATACTATGGTTAATAATGTTTGCATCTTAATCAAATGATTGCTTAGTACAGGTGCTAATACAGATGATAGGTAAATGGCTAAAAGTCACTGCTAGCTCAGGTTAAGAGTTGATCATTATTACTTATGCTTTTCCGCAAAAAGAAAGTGTCAGCCAGATCCACTAAATTAAGCTATGCATGATCCTTGGTGTCATTTGTTTTGGTTTCTGATGGGTAAGTCTGGCTGAGTATATTCTCGTACTCAGGGTTTATTCCCTCTTGTTGCAGATGACCTTCTTTATCAGGGCTTCTGTAAGTATTGTCTCCACCCGGTGGGTGACGAAGATTAGATCACGGGCATGATCTCTGTTTATCTTATCCGAATGCTTTTGTGGGATGTGATCAGCAAGCTGGTACTTGTATTTGAACTCGTGTGTGTGAGTTAAACTATTTGCTTCCGCTACTTTACAAGACTTGGTTTGTAATAACTATGACTCTGATGTGTTGTAATCTATCTGCAAACTGTTTTTGAAATGTTATAACATGTGATATGTTATGTTGAATTACTATGATCTTGGTTGTATGCAAGTTGGTTTAAAATCCTTCGTGGTTTTAGTTGACTACCGGGTTTATATGGGCTCAAGTGTGAGAATTTGATTGTTTCAGCGATTGTTTTTGTATTTGTGCTCTTATAAATTGGTTAGTTCTGTGACACCCACCATCAAGAACCCAATGCTTTCCTCTTGCTTTATAAATTACCTACAAAAGAAGATCAATTCTTTTTAGGTACCCAAACTTGCTTGGGTCCTTGAAGGTTAGTGACCAAGCTCTTTGACACCCAAATAGATTTCTTCTTTGAGCCCATCCATGGTGTACCAGTGAACTTAGCTTTCACACCATTTGTACCCTTAGTAAGCACATAGAAAGAATTAATCTTAATTGAGGATACGTTAACACTTTTGCTCTTGTTCTTGCACTCATGCTCTTTTATGACCAACTTGCTTGTAACTAGTGCAAAACCGACCATTATTCTTCATAAAACTAGTCTTGTGAGGAGCAAAGGCCGCCTTGCCTTTCTTGGGGGTATAGCCCAATCCCTCTTTGTAGAGAGAAACTCTTTGGCTATCCAAGCACATAAGCAAGTGGTCCTCACCACCATAGGCCTTAGCCAAGGTGTGAGTGAGCTCATTGACCTTATTCTTGAGGGTCTTATTCTCAACCATTAGTGAGGCATTATATGTGAAACCATCACTATTAGATGAGGTGGAAGTGGAAGTGCTACAAGAATGGTTAGTGGGAGCAATAATGATAGGCTTATATAATGATTCATCAATTAGGTCACAAGTTAACCCTACATTACATGTCTCAACATGCTTCTTCTCATTTTGCTCATCAAGCAAAGTGGAATGAGCTTTTTCAAGTTTCTTGTGAGCCTTGCCAAGCTTCTCATGGGCTTCCTCTAGCCTCTCATGAGATGCATTGAGCTCACCAAAGGCTTGCTTAAGGGCTTTTAGTTACTTACGCAAGCTTTTGCATTCCCTTCTCTTAATGTCAAAGTGTTCTTTAGCATCATCTAGCATGTCAAGTAGTTCATCCTTAGTTGGTTTATTATCATCACTACCACTTTTATTTTCATTTTCATTATCATGTTCCTCATTGCTTCCATCATCATAAGTTTATACCTTAGTGGCCTTAGCTATGAAGCATGATGGAGTGTCGAAGAGAGAAGGCTTCTCATTAATAGCATTGCTTGCAAGTGCCTTCTTCTTGATGGTCTTGTCATCATCACTATCATCATCATAACTTGAGGAAGCATCACTATCCCAAGTGACCACATATGAACCACCCTTTTTCTTCTTCTTGAAGATCATCTTGTCCTTCTTCTCTTTCTTTTCCTTCTTGTTCTTCTTGTTGTCATCATTGTCACTATTGTATGGACATTGAGAAACAAGATGATCTTTGCTTCTGCAATTGAAGCACCTTCTTGATTCTTCCTTGTTCTTGAATGAAGACTTCTTTCTTCTAGCATGATAGCCCTTCTTCATCATGAACTTGCCAAATCTCTTGACAAAGAGAGCCATCTTCTCATCATCCATATTAATGTGACCAAGCCAGCGCCGACCACTTCGGCGAGCTCTCCGACCACTTCGGCGACCTCTCCGACCACCTCGGCGACCTCTCCGACCACCTCGGTGACCTCTCCGACCACCTCACTAGCTGATACACCACTCCAATTCCATACTGGACCAATCACCCATAGCCACGCCCAAAAGATACAGCAAGAGGTGCACGCGCTACTTTGTGAATTTCAATTAAACATTGATGGTAATTTCGAGCTACCTAAGTCGTGCATGTTGTTATTACTCAGGTTCTACGAGAAGGAAGACAAGGATACATCAAGGATGGATCAGAGAGAAGAGCTACGTTTGAGTCAATCTAGCATGGTGTCCAACTAGTTTTAGTGAAGACTGCTCCGAAGCTCAATAGTCTGCATAAAGCTAAAGATCCCGTGCAAAACTGAAGGAGTTATGACCAAAACATTAAAGACTGCACAGAAGCCCAGAAGACGCGTGGAAACCGAAGACCACCTCGTAAATGCTCTAGCCAGTTGACCTTCCACCTCCTAACGTGGCTTCTTCAGTTCACATCTATCTTAGAGACTTCTCATAGTATAAATACCACCTCTAGGCTATTAGAAAAGGACTTTTTGATGATTTGATAATCCCAGTGATATTGCAGCCGAGCTACTGAGTGCTTACTCAAACCCTTGTTCTTCCTTGTTCTTCCTGGACTTGTGAAGAGATTCCTCTGGAATCCACTAGTTCGTGCTCTGCGGGTTCCAGTACGGCTGCCCTACCTTGTGTGGATTAGCTCCGGTTGTGGTTCTGCGGTCGTTCAGAGATCAAGTCGAAGTCTTCGTGGTTTCGATGTCTCTCTCCCCATCGCTTGGTCGCATCCAACCTTGGTCAGGTATAAAGCTAGTTACTTCGCTGTTCTTCAGCAAGTTATCCTTTTATCCCTGCTGCCTTGTTGCAAGTTACCTTGATCGTGACCTACTGTCGTGAAGATCGGGCCAACTCCCGTACTGAAATAGTTCAGTACCTATCATCTGGTATCAAAGCTTCGGATTGACATGGTAGGTCTTTCCGTCATCCACATCGTTATCCTTGTTTAATCTACTTCATATATTTGTGTTTAATCATATCCTATAGTCCAAAGCCACAAAAAAATACCTATAACCATTTCGTGGTACTGTTACATTGTGTTTTGTGCTCATCGAGTTGCTAGTCACCATCGTTTATATATTTTTTGAGTTGTTTCGTTCGTTGCCGCTGTCAGTGTTATAAAAAAAATAGATAAAAAAAGGAAGAAAGAAAGATTAGTTTCAAAAAAAAGAGAGAAGTGAAAAGAATTTGAAAGATCTGTGTTGCGGTGTATTGCTAAAAATTTTAGATTACATATTTGAGTTGGTGGTGATGTTGTTAGCAACAACGTCATATCTTTGAGCACATCAAACCAATCGGTTGGTAGTACCGTAGCCCTCCTTGATAGCCACCTATAGCTCCACCAAAAACCTAAACCGGGACGTTCGATTCGTAGTCCTTACGACCTCTCTACCACCTCCGTTGAAGCTGCCACACCAGCACTATCATGGTACTTGAGATCAGGAAAGAACTTGGGTAAGTAAAAGGTGAGATCGAGTGTTTTCACAAATTTACCTATTCCACTTTTTCTTGCAACTAGTCTAACATGGCAGGATCCAATTAGAGTATTCATGGTGGAAACCATGGAGATGGGGAGCCCCCTGTCACACGGGCTGAGGTGCGCCACATGGCAAACTCGCTGGTGGAGGCAATGGAGAGGATGCTTGACACTCGTCTTCCCGCAGAGGGAGGCCGAGGACCACATCGTTGTCATGAAGAAAATCACCAGGAGGAGTCTGGTGATGAGAATTCTTGTTTTGGCCATGGATTTGATCGCTTCGGCGATGGCCATGGAGGACATGGTGATGGTCGCCGTGCTGGTCTTGATAATTAGCGTGGTGGTCGTCGTGGACATGGACGTCGTGTACGATTCGAAGATGAAGATGAGGTTCATGATGAGTATGAGGCGGGATTTGATGATAATGAAAATCCTTTTGGTCACCATGGATGTTTTGGATAGCCACATGAACATCGTTGTGGTGCTGGTCCTGATGGGGAAAATCATCGTGGTCGTCGCAATAGAGATGATCCGGATAGCATTGCTCGTGTAAAGTTGAGTGTTCCAAAATTTTCAGGGAAAGAAAATGCTAATGCTTATCTTGAATGGGAGGAGCAATGTGATCAGATTTTTAGAGTGCATAATCTTTCTGATCAGAGGCGTGTCAACCTTGCTTCTGTTGAGTTTTCAGGTTACGCTCTCACATGGTGGAACCAAGTTCAAGGAAATCAACGTGTGTTGGGACGTGATCATATCAACACATGGGCTGAGATGAAGAGAGTGATGAGAAGACGCTTTGTGCCATCAAGCTATTAGCGTGACCTCCACAGTAGGTTACAAACATTGAGACAAGGATCAAAATCTGTTGATGACTACTTCAAGGAGATGGAGTTACTCTTGGTGAGATCTGGAATTAGAGAAGATGAAGAGTCAAAAATGGTAAGATTTTTTAATGGTCTCAATAAAGAAATTTCAGGTTTTGTTGAGATGTTTCCATATCATAATTTGCAAGACCTTGTTGATCAAGCTATGCGCACTGAGAGAAAAATTCAGCAAGAGGGACAAAGAAGGTCTTATGGGAGCCAATCAATTTTAGTCCCATGGCGTCGGCAGCAGTCCGGTACCTTTATTGGTGGGGGAGGATCACAAGGAGTTGCTACTAGGCCTTCTCCATCCATTGGTGCTGCAAAGACCACAATTTCTAGTGCTTCTTCACCTATAGTTTAGCAAGGACAGCGACGTCCTGCTGCAAGCACAGCAACCCCTTCTGTTGCATCAGCTGCTGCTTCTTCTTCCCATACCCGAGGCATTGTTTGTCACAAGTGCCAAGGTCAAGGACATATTGCTGCTCAATGTCCTAGTCGAAGGACCATGATCATAAATGAGCAAGGTGAATGGGAATCTGACAGCGAACCTGAGGAAGAAGCTCCAATATATGATGAAGAAATTATGCAAGATAAAGGTGATGAAATTCAACCTGATGATGGAGACAACAATTGCTTCATTTCTCGCCGAGTGCTTAGTGTTACTGCTGTCCAAGAAGAGAATAATCAGCGGCACAATCTTTTTCACACCCGGGGCATGATCAAGGACAAGTTGTGTCAAATCATTGTTGACAATGGCAGCTGCAATAATATTGCAAGTCAAGAATTAGTTGAAAGAATGGGACTAAAACAGCGGCGCCACCCTTCTCCATACAAGATGCAATGGTTAAATGATTGTGGTGCGCTGCGTGTAACCAATATTGTGACCGTTCCCTTCTCCATTGGGCGGTACAATGATCATGTGGAGTGTGATATGGTTCCAATGGAAGCATGCCAATTGCTGTTAGGAAGACCTTGGTTGTATGACCAAGATGCTCAGATTTGTGGTCGCGCCAACAAGATTGTTCTCATGTACAAAGGAGAGCGCATCACTTTGCTTCCCTTGTCACCGGAGGAGATTGTGAGAGATGATCTGAAAAGAAAACAGCGAGAGAGCGAGAACCACCTACGAGTGACCCACAAAAATAGTGAGGGAGAGATTCCAAAGCCAAATGAAATCCCACAGCCTCAAAGAACCAAGACAACGGGAAAAGAGGGTTTAGTTATGATGGCTAGGAAGGGAGATTTAAAAGAATTGAGTGAACCCAATGCTGTGTTCTATGTACTCCTGTATAAAGACAATTTTCTTGTTACTAACGACTTACCCTCTACTTTGCCAAGTGTTATCCTTGATGTGTTATAGGAATATGAGGATGTCTTTCTAGATGAAGTGCCACCAGGACTACCACCTAAGAGAGGAATCGACCATCAAATTGATCTTGTGACCGGTGCTTCACTCCCAAACCGTGCTGCCTACCGCACCAACCTGGAAGAAACCAAGGAGATTCAGCGACAAGTGGAAGAATTGATGAGAAAAGGGTACGTACAAGAAAGTCTATCACCTTGTGCTATTCCTGTCCTTTTAGTGCCTAAGAAAGATGGGTCTTGGCGGATGTGTGTGGATTGCCGAGCAATAAATAACATTACCATAAGGTATAGACACCCCATCCCTCGGCTGGATGATATGCTTGATGAACTTAGTGGTGCTATCATATTCACTAAAATTGATTTAAGAAGTGGATACCACCAGATTCGCATGAGAGAAGGAGATGAATGGAAAACAGCCTTTAAAACAAAATTTGGGTTGTATGAATGGTTAGTAATGCCTTGGGAAGATATCTCCATGGATTTTGTTCTTGGTTTACCTCAAACCAAGCGGGGAAGGGATTCCATCTTTGTTGTGGTTGATCATTTTAGCAAAATGGCACATTTTATCCCATGCCACAAGAGCGATGATGCTTCACATATCGCTGAATTGTTTTTCAAAGAAATTGTACGACTACATGGAGTGCCACGAACCATTGTTTCTGATTGTGACACCAAATTTTTGAGTTACTTTTGGAAAACTTTGTGGGGAAAACTTGGAACACGGTTTCTGTTCTCTACGACGTGTCATCCACAAACGGATGGACAAACTGAAGTTGTGAACCGTACTCTATCAATGCTACTGCGAGCTATGCTCAAGAAAAACTTGAAACTTTGGGAAGAAAGTTTGCCACATGTCGAGTTTGCATACAACAGGGCAGTACACTCGACCACTAAATTTTATCCATTTGAAATTGTATATGGGTTCAAACCCACTGCTCCCATAGATCTTTTGCCTTTACCTATGTAGGAACGTGTAAACTTCGATGCAAGCAAGCGAGCCGAGTTTGTTAAGAACCTTCATGATAGAGCTCGGACAAACATTGAAAAGATGACAAGGCTGTATGAGAAGCACGCCAATAAAGGTCGAAGGAAGGTGTTATTTGAACCAGGAGACTTGGTTTGGGTGCATCTACGCAAGGATAGATTTCCTAAACAATGCAAAAGCAAGTTGCAAGCCAGAGCTGATGGTCCATTCAAAGTGCTACGCAAGATCAACGACAATGCTTATGAAGTTGATCTGCCTAGTACTTATGGTGTGAGTACTAGTTTTAATGTGGCCGATCTATCTCCATTCTTTGGATTGGAAGAGTCGAGGACAACTCTTTTTCAAAGGGGGAGGATGATGTGACCACGCCAGCGCCGACCACTTCGGCGAGCTCTCCGACCACTTCGGCGAGCTCTCCGACTACTTCAGCGACCTCTCCGACCACTTCGGCGACCTCTTCGACCACCTCGGCGACCTCTCCGACCACCTCGGTGACCTCTCCGACCACCTCACCAGCTGAAACACCACTCCAATTCCATACTAGACCGATCACCCGTAGCCGCACCCAAAAGATACAGCAAGAGGTGCACGCGCTACTTTGTGAATTTCAATTAAACATTGATGGTAATTTTGAGCTACCTAAGTCGTGCATGTTGTTATTACTCAGGTTCTACGAGAAGGAAGACAAGGATACATCAAGGATGGATCAGAGAGAAGAGCTACATTCGAGTCAATCCAGCATGGCGTCCGACCAATTTTAGTGAAGACTGCTCCAAAGCTCAATAGTCTGCATAAAGCTAAAGATCTCATGCAAAACTGAAGGAGTTATGACCAAAACATTAAAGACTGCATAGAAGCCCAGAAGACACGTGGAAACCGAAGACCACCTCATAAATGCTCTAGCCAGTTGACCTTCCACCTCCTAACGTGGCTTCTTCAGTTCACATCTATCTTAGAGACTTCTCATAGTATAAATACCACCTCTAGGCTATTAGAAAAGGACTTTTTGATGATTTGATAATCCCAGTGATATTGCAGCTGAGCTACCGAGTGCTTACTCAAACCCTTGTTCTTCCTTGTTCTTCCTGGACTTGTGAAGAGATTCCTCTGGAATCCACTAGTTCGTGCTCTGTGGCTTCCAGTACGGCTGCCCCACCTTGTGTGGATTAGCTCCGGTTGTGGTTCTGCGGTCGTTCAGAGATTGAGTCGAAGTCTTCGTGGTTTTGGTGTCTCTCTCCCCGTCGCTTGGTCGCATCCAACCTTGGTCAGGTATAAAGCTAGTTACTCCGCTGTTCTTCAGCAAGTTATCCTTTTATCCCCGCTGCCTTGTTGCAAGTTACCTTGATCGTGACCTACTGTCGTGAAGATCGGGCCAACTCCCGTACTGAAATAGTTTAGTACCTATCACATCTCATCAAAGCTCAAGTCTTCATCTTCATTTGATGATTCTTGCTTTGCCTTGCCCTTGGATATTGTGGCCTTGAATGCCACACTCTTCTTCTTCTCATCCTTCTTCTCATCTTTCTTCTCCTTCTTTTCTTTCTTCTCATCATCATCTCTATATGTATCATTAGTCATTATATCTCCCAACACTTAGTTTGGTGTCATGGTGTCCAAATCACTCATCACTAGAATAGTGATCAATGTACCAAATCTTGAGGGTAAGCATCTCAAGAACTTATGGGAAAAGTCCTTGTCCTCCACCTTCTCACCAAGTGCTTTGAGATCATTGACAAGCACTTGTAACCTATGGAACATCTCTGGCGCACTCTCATCCTCCTTCATCTTGAAACTAACAAACTTCTCCTTGAGGATATATGCCTTGGCACCCTTCACGGCTTGAGTGCTCTCAAATGATTCCTCCAACTTCTTCCATGCTTCATGAACCATCTCAATGTTATTGATTTGCTCAAATATTCTCTCATCAATAGCATCATGAATGGCACTAAAAGCAATGTCATTGTTTTGGAGAAGCACTTCTTCGGTGGTGGTGAGGTTCTCCAGATCCTCTATCTCAATCTTGGTCTCCACCACCTTCCAAACTTTTCTATTGATTGACTTGATATATGTTGTCATCTTAGCCTTCCAATAGGGATAGTTTGAGCTATCAAATTGGGGTGGCTTCTTGGTGTTGTTAATTTGAGCCATTTTTACACTAAAGGTTGTTAAGCCTCAAATCATGGTGACCACGGCTCTGATACCACTTGAAAGGTCCTAATGGCTATAGGGGGGTGAATAGCCTATTAAAATTTTCTACAACAACACTAAGACAAATGATTAGTGAATAAGATGGTGAAGCGAATTTTGCGATAACACTATACTTGGGGTTGTAAGCCACCTACCCATTTCTATTTTCTATGATCTCTAGTATATCACAACAAAGCTGTGTCACTAATATACACCTAGGTGATCAATCTAGTGAGAGTAATACAATTAAATGATACACTATCTAGTCTTAACTACCACTAGCTCTATCCAAGTGAATGTATAATGAAATACAAGAGAGTGGTAGAGAGGTATACCGCCGTGGCAAGTGACCAATGAGTGAATACCAATGAATACCTAGGAAACAATCAAGACACAATGATTTTCCCTCTGAGGTTCACTTGCTTGCCGACAAGCTAGTCCCCGTTGTGGCGATTGACTCACTTGGAGGTTCACACGCTAATTGGCATCACACGCCAAACCCTCAATAGGGTGCCGCACAACCAACACAAGATGAGGATCACACAAGCCACGAGCAATTTACTAGAGTATGTTTTGGCTCTCTGTTGGGGAAAGGTCAAGAACCCCTCACAATCACCACGATCGGAGCCGGAGACAATCACCAACCTTCGCTCGACGATCCTCGCTGCTCCAAGCCATCTAGGTGGCGGCAACCACCAAGAGTAACAAACCAAACCCGCAGCGAAACATGAATACCAAGTGCCTCTAGATGCAAACACTCAAGCAATGCACTTGGATTCTCTCTCAATCTCATAAAGATGATGAATCAAAGATGAAGATGAGTGGGAGGGCTTTGGCTAAGCTCACAAGATTGCTATGTCAATACAAATGGCCAAAGAGAGTGAGCTAGAGCCAGCCAAATGATATTTATAGACACTCCCAAATAATAGAGCCGTAGGCTCAATTATTAGGTTGACTGTGAGACGACCGGACGCGTCTGGTCACTGCCTGACCACCATGTGTCCCTTTCAAATTGTTTAGCCATTGGTGCCCAATGGCTATCTTTGCGCACAGTAATACTACATGTTCGGATGTGCTGTTAGAAAACGACCGAACCCGGAAGATGCAGCGTCAGGTCGAGTCCAGAGAGCTCCCAGAGCCGCTCTGGGCCGACTGGACACGTCCGATCACACCGGACTGGACCCGGGAGACACAGTGTCAGGTTGAGTCCAGAGAGCTCCCAGAGCCACTTTGGGCCAACCGGACACGTCCGATCACACTGAACAGGATGCTCCCAGCGTCCGATGAATTATTACGCTGAAAACCTGAGACTTGCTGGCGACCGGATGCGTCCGGTCGCTCTCTACAATTCTGCATCGGGCTATATCACTTTGACCTGATGCTGAACAGTAACTCGTCAGTGTCCGATCACTCCACTGAGCCAGAGTCCGGTCACTTTCACTTAGGCGCTCACCTTGGGTCAAATATCGGACGCGTTCGGTCCTGATTCCGGATGTGTCCGGTCACTCTGTGACCAGCACAACTAACTTCTTTTCAACTCTATCTTCTTTACCCTTGCTTAAATATGTCAACCACCAAGTGTATCACCTTGTGCACATGTGTTAGCTATTTTCACAAATGTTTTCAAGGGTGTTAGCACTCCACTGGATCCTAAATGCATATGCAATGAGTTAGAGCATCTAGCGGCACTTTGATAACCGCATTTCAATATGAGTTTCATCCCTCTTAATAGTATGACTATCGATCCTAAATGTGATCATACTCACTAAGTATCTCTATCACCAAAACGAAAAAGCTCCTATCAAGTTTCACCTTTGCCTTGAGCTTTTTGTTTCTCTTTCTTCTTTTCCAAATCCAAGCATTTGATCATCACCATGCCATCACCATCATCATGATTTTCACCACTGCTTCATCACTTGGAGTAGTGCTACCTATCTCATAATCACTTTGATAAACTAGGTTAGCACTCAGTGTTTCATCAATTCACCAAAACCAAACTAGAGCTTTCAACAGGGCACCTCCCTGCGATCACAATGAGAAGAGAACGAATGGGAGTAGGGAAGAAGGTGAGGTGGGGTGGGGGTTTGGGGGTAAGGCTACCAATTCTTGGATGCAGGGTACTCATACACTTTTGTTCAGGCAAACAAGCACCTTCCCATCCCTAGCCAACCTCTACTTGGGCCAAGCAAACAAACAGGCCTAGTTGCACCACTTGGGGCTGCCTCCACCAGGCCAGGCTGGGCTGGTACTGACATGCCACCCTAGGCTAGGGAAACAAACACGCCCTATGTGATCCACCGTTGTATTAGCTAGATATAAAAACATTTGTTGCCATCCAATGGAATAATGGGGAATGATTTAGTGACTATACCCAAAAAGAATCTCAATGAATATATACCATAATTTAATTGTACTAGAAGAGACAAAGCTTGGCACTGTATTTTGTTTCTAACTTTTATTCCTAACTATTAGTAAGGTGAACATGATAATTGGCCCTGTTCGCTTGTCTTATGAGCCGTACTATTCCAGCGAATGAATAGTATTTTCTCTTACAACAAATCAGCGAACAGTATTTTCAGCCATGGTTTTTCAGCAAAGCCAACAGGACCAATGCTTTCTTTACTTTATAATTAAAAGTAGATGTCCAAAATATAACCATACAACTCTAGACATACCATTCTGGCTCTCTTGGCTACTACAGCCAAATAAAAAACACTCTTTTTTTAGAAAAATTCACCCGCGGTCTTCACAGCGGGTGTCACTTATGGTCTGCATTCTTTAAAAATGCAACTTCAAAACTCGTCCCGCGTGCCAGGTCCAAACAGGCCACGACCCGATCTGCTTGCGTCTGTGGTGTTCCAGCGTGGCGCAGACATGGATCCCGCCCCAAAATCAGACGCACACAGCCGGCCCCGTTCCCCTGCTCGCTCTCCTTCAGACTCGCCTATTCTGCTTCTTCTCGGTGGCCACAGCGGGTCACCGAGGCGTAGCTGGACATCGGCTTCTTGGTGAAGGAGATCGAAGGAGAAGGGATTGGGTGGGTGTAGTAGGCGGCGACAGGAAAGCAAGTGGCTGGCGCAGAGGCTTCAGTGATGGGTCCGAAGCTGCGAGCAAAGGGGGAGCCTCCGCCTTGTTATGGTAAGTTCTGGGATGACAAAAGTCTCTAATTTTTTGTGCCCGAACTGATGGTTTCGAAGTAACCGTGGTTGTTTGATTTGTAAAGTTTCGATTTGGGGGTCTAGGGTTTGACATTTAGGGTGCGATTCGATGAAAGTTGGGGTTTTGTTCATGGGGTAGGGTTAAGATGGGTACTGTGAAATACACTGATGTCGTGTAAATTTACCTGATGTAGTGTAGTGAAATACTGACCATGGCGTAGTACTGATGTAGTGTATTTGCACAATTGTTTGACTGTAGGTAGCAACAATGAGTTCACTGTTGAAGTTCATCATTGTCGATGTTTGACCACCGATAGCCTGCCACGGGGGTACCCGGGGCAGTATGTTCGGGCTTCGGCGTATGCCGAACTCGACGGTTAACGCAAGAGACAACCGATTTATCCTGGTTCAGGCCCTCGATCGTAGATCGAGTAATAACCTTACGTCCAGTCGGCCTTAGCCTTTGCATTGGATTGATTGCGATATGCTATGTTGTACCATTGGCCTCCTCCCAGGAGCCCTGCCCTCCTTCATATAGTCAGGAGGCCAGAGTCCTAGTCGGTTTACAATGAGATTTCCTAGTAGGATTACTTAATAGTTCTACTACCAAGATTACATGGGAAGAGTCCTAGTTGAACTAGATCTTCTCTCTCCCTTGCGGGGTATCCTGTGGGTCCTGCATCGACAAGCCCCCGAGCACTTTATGGTTGAGCTCTGAAAGTCTCGCTCTGCTCCTTCAAGTCTTGTTGAGTAGGAACAAGATGTCATCCGAGTGCTTTCTGGAGTGAAACCTTGTAGCGCTTCTTGGGATCTTTGAGTGGTGAGTGCTTTTCTGAAGAAAAAATACATCCATCTGGTTGTAGCCCCCGAGCCTCTTGCTATTTGGAACAAGGAGCTGGAGGATCTTGTCTTGAAGTTGTTCTGATTGTTCGTTGAAGTTTTATCAAAAAGAACTCGAATATAGCTCGTTCCGGGTTCTTTTTGTCGTAATGTCTTGAAATGGTCTGCGTTGAGGAAGTCTTTTGGTGATGTGCGCTTTTTCAAAGAAAAAGGGCACTCACTGAGTGTAGCCCCCGAGCCTCTTGCTATTTGGAACAAAAAGTTGGAGGGTCTTGATCCTTTATGTTGTTTGAAAATTTGTGTTCTGAAGTAGTCCCCAAGACTTGGATTATGTCATCATCCGAGTAGTTTCACGGCATCTTTCCGAAGCGGCCCTTTAGTCTTGGATTAAACCATCATCCGAGTAGTTTCGCGGCATGCAGCCTCTGAGCTTATGTCCGGGTTCTTTTTTGGGTGAAATTACACTCACTGAGTGTAGCCCCCGAGCCTCTTGCTTTTGCTTGCAAGCCCCGTGCTTTCTCCGAGTTCTTCTCTTTAGAAAAGAAGTCGGACGAAGAGTCTTGATGTGTCATCGTCGTTGTAGTCTTGAGTTTCTTGTATTCTTGGTCCTTTGTCTTTGGTTCCGAGCCTCCGGGAGTAGTTGAAATGAAGGCCGGGTTCCCTAGCTTAGTGTTGATTAAGCTATGATGCTGGCCGAGCCCCCGAGCGTATATCCGTGTTGTTTTGTTCAGGAAGAACTCGGATGTGAGGTCTTAGCCTATTCTTTGATAGTCTGCTGTTGTCAGATGTAGTTGTATGGTGGTGGTTGAGTGTAAATGCCTTTTGCTCATGGGTTGTACTGTGCTGGTATATTCTTCCGAATATGCCCGTCTTCGAGTACTGTTTCCTCTCGTCTGAGTCATCCAATATTGAGTCCTGTCTCTTCACTGTGTCCTTTGTTAGGCTTATTTCATTGGTACTCCTAGTCCATGTGCGCCGCTCCTTTGGTCTATAAATACTGTCCCGGAGTGCTTGTTTTCATCCATTGGACATTCTGTTGAAACCTTCGTGGTCATGAACATGGTAGTTTGTGAAGTAGAGCAGCCCCCGGGCATATTTTGTAGTTCCTGTGTGTCTTGTCGTAGCTGGAGGAAGTCTTGTGATAGGGATTAGAGGTAGGCTAATCCCGCGACAGCATTGTGCCAGGATGTACGTGGTGGTAGTTGGAGGAAGTCTTGTGATGTGGGCTTTGTTCCTTCATCCAGCAGTTCTGGGTTGATCCTCGTCGCCTGTCTTGAGACTGTCCGGTGCAGATCAACACCATATCCAGCATCACATCGGTCTTGGGTAGACAGATGCCCGCCGGCCTTCTCTGCTCCATGTTGCCCTGCCGTGCTGCCGATTTCCGCCTTGGATGCACTGCGTCCGTCCTTTGAAGAAAACAGTTTAGCTGATGGTGGTCTGTCCTTCCGAGTAGCAATTTGGGACACGTAGTCATTCCAGAGCCTAGTCATGTCCGTGTTCCTCTTTGCTACTTTGCTTTTCGTGGTGCCGAGTTCGTTGGGTCTTGTAAGATTTGTAATCTTCTATTTTTGAAGTCGCTTGTAATGTAACGAATCTTGTCTTCTGAGTTGTCTTTGACTTTTTTGTTGTGATCCCTGTCGTTCATGAGACTACCGAGTTCTTTCTTACATAACCGAGTTCTTTTGTTCCTCGTGAGGTAGCCCTTTCTTTCTTCTTTCTTTCTTCTTGGTTTGACGGGTTGTTCTTGTAGCGATCTGATAACCCTGCTGTGGTGCTGGACGGATAAGTCTGAAATCTGCCCGTTGGTTTGTACCGTTGTGTGGATTCGTGCCCTCTGTCGTTTTAGCTACGTCGGTAAATGGACCGTTGCGTTCCCACATTGTGTTTTAACGGGCCTTGTGGGCCGTTTGTATCACTAAAAAATCTATTTAAAGACCTTTTATCTTCCTCTCCCTTGCTGCCCAGCTCTTGCCTTTAAACCCTAGCTCTCAGAAATCCGCCGCCGTCATCGTCGCCATCACCCGAGCACCATCATCCTAGCTTCATCTTCCTTAGTGCCTTTTTTGCTTCCACCAGTTCATGGGAAAGAAGAAAACCGCAAGCAAGTCTCAGGCGACCTTCGTGGACGAGGAGTCATCCCTCTCTTTGATCGAAAACCAGGAGTTCGTGGCCATGAGGGCTGCTCAGAAGGTTTGGCCGGCTCCAACAACAAGCGAAGACCAGCTGCGCGAGCTCGTTAGCGATGGCTTGATCCAAAGCAAAGTCATCGCTGAATGGAGAGTTCCGGGTGAGCATCGGGTTCCAGCTCCGGGTCCTGGTGAGATTGTCCTCTTCGTTTCTTTTGTCCGCACCGGACTTTGCCTTCCTGCTTTCGCTTTCCTTCATCAGTTCCTTGGTTATTTCGGGGTTAGTCTGAACCACCTAACCCCCAACGCCATTCTCCATCTTTCTATTTTCGTTCATCTTTGCAAAGCTTTCCTTGGAATCCCTCCTTCTCTATCTCTTTTTCGCTTTTTCTTTCGTCTGAAACCTCAACCCCGCCATGAAGAAACCAGCGCCCTTGGCGGTTGCGGGATTCAATTTCGCCAGGGTCTTAAAATTAAGTTTTTTGATTATGACCTGGTCGATTCTGTCAAAGATTGGCGTGCCGAGTGGTTCTACGCTGCCAATTTGATCCCTTCCCTTGTCGTCCACTCCGGATCTGGTCCTGTGGTGAATGACCGATGGGACAAAAAGCTTGAGTCACCTGCTGAGATTCAAGTGATCCAGCCACTCCTTGATAGGATTAGCACGCTGAAACAGCAGGGTTTGACCGGCTTTGGTATCGTTTCGAGCTTTCTCCATCGCCGGGTTCAGCCTTTGAAGGAGTGGGAGCATCTTGGCTTTGAGTATTCTGGGGCCGAGGATCCTTCACGCATGGTCCCAGCTCTTGAGCTGACCGGTGAGGAGGTACTCGAGCACCTCCAGAAGATGCTGAAAGGAGTGAGCGTCATTCCTCCTGCCGTCTCTGAGTTCTCAGCCATCAACCCGCCCCCAGCTGTGAGTTTTCTATCTTTTTGTTTGAGTACTTTATGTACTCTTGCTGCATCCGTTCTTGCTTAGCTTTTCCTTGTCTCGGTGTTTTATCTTTTTTCGCAGGAGCTTGGGCGGAACTTTGTTGATCCGATCCCCCTTGATGTTCTCCCTGCCGCGGCAGAGACTGGGGATCGTCTAGCTGGAACTTTTGCAATTAGTAAGTCCCAAACCTCTACAGCCCTTCCTGGGGTTTTTTCCGGATTTGTTGATGTATATGAAGAATATGTTCCTCGTCTAGTCCCTCGCGGTCCTCGCAGTGTCCCGAAGAGGGGGTGAACGGATGGGTCTTCATCTGGCCTGCCTGTCTCCAAGAAGCCTTGCAAACCAAGTACTCCCTAAGGTACTCCAGTCGTTGCTAGCATGCTCTTAGGTGAGCACATTTAATACTCTTTGTTCCTTTATTTTCATGTCTCTCTCTTGATCCGGGTACTTTTTATTCTCTTTTCAGCAGGTGCTCTGGTTTCCTTGGTTGAGGAAGAAGAGGATGATGAAGTACCCCTCATCATGCGGTGGTGAGTTGTTTTTCATATTCCTGCTGCATTGAATTTCTCTTCTTTGTCTTGACTTTTAGTCTTGAACTCTTTGAAGTAATCGAAGGTCGGTTGTGAGTTCTTCCGGGGTTCCCACGCCGACTTCTTCTGAAGCTCCGGTGTCGAGTTCTTTGGTTGCCTCTGTCCCGAGCTCTACCGCTCCTCCGGTGCGGAGTTCTTTCATGGTTCCAGCCCCGGCTTCTTCCATGGCTCCGTTGTCGGCTATCCCGCTTCCGTCGCTGGGTGGCGGGGCCGTTTTCGCCATCGTGGTTCCCCCTGCGAGGCCTTCTTTTGGCTTCGTGAAGAAGAAAGTAGTCGGGTGAGTAAATCCTGGCTTTTATCTTTTTGGTTTCTTTCTTCCTTCTTCTGGTTCTTATCGGTGCTTCCTTTTGTCACTTTTAGTGTTTTGTCTTCTCTCGTTTCTTCATCGACTTCTTCTCTACCCCCCGCCGTGCCAACGAGTTCCGAGCCTCAGGACTCACAACATTCTGTTGCTGAAGTTGCTGCGGGGGCTTCGGAGCTACCTGGCGAAGTTGCGGATTTGGTTGCTCCGGAGGTGACTGTGGCCGTCGTGCCGGGTCCTTCTGAGGGTTTAGCTCCGGCTTCTCTGGAGGTTGCTTTGGTTGCTCCTTCTTCGCCCCAGCTGGCCTCTCCTTCCCCTTCTCTTGCTTCCGGCGGTCCCTCTTTTTCCGGTGCCGTGGTGCAACAGTTCGATGCCACTCATCGGTTATCGGAGCTGACCACAGCCCGGGGGAGCTTGTCGACCCTCGCGACTTCTTTTGGTGAAAAGCTTCAGGTAGGTTTTACTACCACTCTTTTTTACGTGCTTGTTTTTCTTGTGTCCTTACGCCTTGTTTCTTTTTGCCTCTTCTTGCTCAGTCTTTCTCTCGTGATCATTCTGGCTTCTTTTTCTCATCTGAAAATGAGAGAAAACTGTCTTCTGAGGTGGACGCTCTGAAAGCCGATCTCGACCTTCTCCGGGCTGAGTTGGAGACAGAGCGTCAAATGCACCAAAAGGAGGAGAAAACCCTTCGCGCCCGGGTAGTGGAGACGGAGAAACAGAGAGATGCTGCGGTGGAGTCTGCGAAGAATGAATGCAAAGGTGCCACAGGTTCTGCCTGTTTCTTCTTGTATTTTGACTTCTTTTTCCGCTGACTTATTCTTGGGTGTCTTGTCTAGCTCTCCGAGTTGAGAAGCAGAAGCTCTCGGAGAGTATTGATGAAATGAAAGCTCTTGTCCATTCTAGTCATAATAAAGCTAAGGAGGTAATTACTCATGCTGAGGAAGAACTCGCCCTTGCTAAGCTGATTAGGTGTGGAGCTGACAGAGATCTTGTGCAGGCCCAAAAAACTATTGAAGGCTTGTCCGGGAAGCTGGCGACGGCTACTGAAAATTGGAACGTTTTGTGGAAATCTTTTCGTTCAGTAGCCGATGTCCTCCGGACTCCAGCGGATGACGGGCAATCTTGGGCGTAGTTCATTCCCCGGATTCCGACTCGTTTCCAAGAGTTCGCGAAGAAGTGTGCCCAAGTATGTACCAAGAATGTGCTGGCCCAGGTCCGGGTCCTTGCTCTAGAGGCGCCTCTGTCCAAGATAGCAGAGGAAGCTGAAAGCCAAGAATACCTTGACGCCGTTGAGAGGATGGAGCCTGAGGTCGAAGGTCTAGCCAGTAGGGTTGTAGACAGTCTAAATATTGACATTTCCCTTTCTGATGACAACGCCTGATTCGATTGAGCACCCCCTTGTAATATTACATTCCTCTTTAAATGAAGATTTTTTATTTTTGTTGATGTATTCTTTGCCTGGGTGCGGTTGAAGTTACTTGTCTTGCCGAGTACTTTGTCCTGTTTCCGTCTCTGTTCCGCAAAACAACTCTGTGCGTTATTCTGACGAGACCCCTCGATTTGTCGAGTACTTTTATTTTCTTCCTCTTTTGTGATCCATCGAGTGCTTTGTCCACGCTATGACTTGTTAGATGTAAATCTTTGTGTTGATAACCTTTCGTCTGCGCTATGTAAAAACGACTCGGCATAGAATGTTGCCTTGACGAACTTGGCGCTTGTGTTTTTCTGAGGAAAAAGTATTCCTATCTGACTCGGCATAGAATGTTGCCTTGACGAACTTGGCGTTTGTGCTTTTCTGAGGAAAAAGTATTCCTATCTGGATGTAGCCCCCGAGCTTCTTGCTTTTCGGAACGAAGAGCTGGAAGGTCTTTTGAAGTTCAGTTTTGGTCGACTAGTTTTAGCTTTTAGTTACCTTCATCGGCGGGCTCAAGCGTCTTTTCAGCTATTTTGCTCTCGGCCAGGATGCTCAGGCATGTTTTTAGCCATTTTGCTTTTTGTTTCGGGTGTTAGCTTTTAGCTACCCTCATCGGCGGGCTCAAGCGTCTTTTCAGCTATTTTGCTCTCGGCCGGGATGCTCAGGCATGTTTTCAGCCATTTTGCTTTTTGTTTCGGGTGTTAGCTTTTAGCTACCCTCATCGGCGGGCTCAAGCATCTTTTCAGCTATTTTGCTCTCGGCCGGGATGCTCAGGCATGTTTTCAGCCATTTTGCTTTTTATTTCGGGTGTTAGCTTTTAGCTACCCTCATCGGCGGGCTCAAGTATCTTTTCAGCTATTTTGCTCTCGGCCGGGATGCTCAGGCATGTTTTCAGCCATTTTGCTTTTTGTTTCGAGTGTTAGCTTTTAGCTACCCTCATCGGCAGGCTCAAGCATCTTTTCAGCTATTTTGCTCTCGGCCGGGATGCTCAGGCATGTTTTCAGCCATTTTGCTTTTTGTTTCGGGTGTTAGCTTTTAGCTACCCTCATCGGTGGGCTCAAGCATCTTTTCAGCTATTTTGCTCTCGGCCGGGATGCTCAGGCATGTTTTCAGCCATTTTGCTTTTTGTTTCGGGTGTTAGCTTTTAGCTACCCTCATCGGCGGGCTCAAGCATCTTTTCAGCTATTTTGCTCTCGGCCAGGATGCTCAGGCATGTTTTCAGCCATTTTGCTTTTTGTTTCGGGTGTTAGCTTTTAGCTACCCTCATCGGCGGGCTCAAGCATCTTTTCAGCTATTTTGCTCTCGGTCGGGATGCTCAGGCATGTTTTCAGCCATTTTGCTTTTTGTTTCGTGAAAACAACTCGTTGGAAGTCATGACAAGACATGCTGTGGATGAATGTCGTCTTTATTGATCATGAATAATACATATGTTGTTGAAGAGTATTGTTTTTCGTCGATTGTGAACGTTGGTCCCTTGTGGCTTGCATATCTGTTTTTTCTTGAGTTGTTTTTACGCGTAGAATCTTCTTAGCTGGCTGATGTGCCATGTATTGCTGACTTCTTTTCCATCTTCGGTTATTAACTTGTATGTGCCTGGTCCGGTGACTTTTGTGACAATGAATGGACCTTCCCATGGACTGAGTAGCTTATGTCGTCCGTCAGTCTTCTGTATCCTTCTTAGTACTAAGTCTCCGACTTGTAGTGATCGAGTTTGGGTACTCTTGTTGTAATGCCGTCTTAAACCTTGTAGGTATCTGGCTGATTGGAGGGTAGCGTTTACTCTGACTTCTTCTGAGCTGTCGAGTTCTAATCTTCTTGTGTGTTCTGCTTCTCCCTCATCGTATTGTTCTATCTTTGGGGATGTCTAGATCAAGTCGGCGGGCAGTACAGCCTCTGACCCATAAACTAGGAAGAAGGGTGAGTAGCCTGTTGCTCTGCTTATTTGAGTTCGTAGCCCCCATACTACTTTCGGTAATTCTTCAATCCATTTGGACCCATAGTCCACTAGTTCTTCGTATAACCTTGGCTTTAACCCGGCTAGTATGAGCCCATTAGCCCTTTCTACTTGTCCATTGGCTTCTGGATGTGCAACAGACGCATAGTCTATACTGAAACCACAATCTTGTGCCCAGCTCTTGAATTCTGTAGCTGTGAAGGGGGAGCCTAGATCTGTGATGATTCGATTGGGCATGCCGAAGCGGTGCATAATGTCTTGGATGAACTCGACTGCTTTGGTTGCGCTGTATTTCGCGAGTGGTTTGTATTCAATCCACTTGGTGAACTTGTCGATTGCTACAAAGATGTACTCGAAGCCGCCTTTTGCTTTTTTTAGGGGTCCTACTTGATCTAGCCCCCAGCAGGAAAAAGGCCAAGCGGGTGGGATGCAGATAAGATTGTGAGCTGGTACGTGGGCTTGTCTTGCAAACATTTGGCAACCTTTGCATTTTCTGACAAGCTCTTCTACGTCTTTCAAAGCGGTTGGCCAGTAGAATCCGGTGCGAAATGCTTTGCCAACCAGTGTCCTTGAAGCGGCATGATTTCCACAGCAACTTGAGTGTATTTCATCTAGGATCTCTTTGCCTTCTTCAAATGAGACACATTTTAGGAGTACTCCTGATGATGCTGCTCTTCTGTAAAGTCTATCTCCTACTAGAACGTAGTTTTTGCTCTTGCGAACAACTTGGGTGGCTTCTGCTTTATCTGCTGGCAATTTATTTTCTTTGATATAGTCGATGAAAACTTGGCTCCATGAAGTGTTGATTACCAAGATCTGAACGTCTTTAGCTTGAATTTCATGGGTTGTTTCACCGGGTTGTTTTATAGAGGGAACTGATAGTTCTTCTATAAATACGCCGGGTGGAACCTTCGCTCTATCTGATCCGAGCTTGGCAAGGACATCTGCTGCAATGTTGGAATCGCGCAGGACGTGTAAAATTTCTAATCCTTGGAAATGTTTTTCAAGTTTCCGTATTTCAGCACAGTAAGCACCCATGTTTTCTTTTGTGCAATCCCAATCTTTGTTGACTTGGTTGATGACTACTGCTGAATCGCCGTATACGAGTAATCTCTTTATTCCGAGGGTAATTGCCACTCGTAACCCGTGGATGAGGGCTTCATATTCTGCTTTGTTATTTGTAGCTTGCCACAATATTTGAAGGACGTACTTGAGTTGTTTTCCTTCTGGAGAAATGAGGAGAACGCCTGCGCCGGCCCCGCCTAGTTTAAGTGATCCGTTAAAGTACATCTTCCAGTGGTCAAGGATTGTATCTGATAAAGGCTGTTGAATCTCTGTCCATTCGGCCACGAAATCGGCGAGGGCTTGAGATTTGATTGCTTTCCGTGGGGTGAAATTGATGTCAAGAGCTCCGATTTCAACTGCCCACTTGGATATGCGCCCCGTGGCATCTTTATTGTGTAGGATGTCTCCGAGTGGAAAATCTGTCACCACGGTAATCTTGTGGCTTTCGAAATAGTGGCGAAGCTTTCGTGAGGTGATGAGTAGAGCGTAGAGTAGTTTTTGTACATGCGGGTACCGGATTTTGGATTCTGACAGTACTTCGCTGATGTAGTATACGGGACGTTGCACTTTATACACGCGCCCTTGTTCTTCTCTTTCTATGACTATTGCCGTGCTGATTACGGTAGGAGTCGCCGCAATATATAGCATCATCTCTTCATCTTTCTTTGGAGGTGTCAGGATGGGCGACGAGGTGAGGTATTCTTTAAGTTTTTTGAAAGCTTCGTTGGCCTCTATTGTCCACTCGAACTTGTCTGTCTTCTTTAGTAGTTTAAAGAAAGGTAACCCCTTTTCGCTGAGTCTTGATATGAAGCGGTTGAGGGCCGCCATGCATCCTGTTAGTTTCTGCACATCTTTGACACTTCTAGGTGGGCCCATTTTTGTTATAGCTCGAATTTGCTTAGTGCTGGCTTCGATCCCGCGCTGACTGACCAAAAATCCGAGTAGTTGTCCTGAGGGAACTCCAAATACACATTTATTTGGGTTCAATTTCCATCTCCATCTTTTCAAGTTTTCGAAGGTTTGCTTTAAATCTTCAATTAGAGTGTCTGGGTTCTTTGTTTTTACCACCACATCATCCACGTATGCTTCCACATTTTCACCGATTTGATTCCCAAGGCAAGTCTGGATAGCTCTTTGGTACGTGGCGCCAGCGTTCTTTAGTCCAAATGACATGGTCTTGTAGCAGTAGGCACCAAACGGGGTGATGAAAGATGTCTTGCTCTGGTCTTGTTCTTTTAGTGCGATCTGGTGATACCCTGAATAGCAATCGAGAAAAGATAATAGTGCAGATCCTGCTGTTGAGTCAACTATCTGGTCAATGCGTGGTAGCCCGAACGGATCTTTTGGGCAATGTTTGTTGAGATCCATGTAATCGACGCACATGCGCCACTCGTCCGTGTTTTTCTTCTGCACAAGGACCGGATTTGCTAGCCAGTCTGGATGAAGGATCTCCTTGATGAATCCGGCTGCCATCAGTTTTGTTATTTCCTTTTTAATTGCTGCCTTTTTGTCGGGTGAGAATCGTCGTAGCCATTGCTTTACAGGCTTGGAGCTTTTATTAACATCAATTCTGTGCTCAGCCAACTCCCTTGGGACTCCTGGCATGTCAGCCGGCTTCCAAGCGAAGATATCTTTGTTGTCCCGAAGAAAGTTGGTGAGCGTGAGTTCCTATTTTGCCGAGAGGTGAGCACTAATGGTTGCTATCTTGGAGGTATCGCCTGTGCCTAAGTCGATTTGCTTGACGTCGGTTTCTTTTGGTGGTGTGATGATGCTGGGCTTTTTAGCCGGTATTTCTAATTCTTCTTGGCTTGTCTCTGCAGCGATTGCGGCTATTTCTTTTCTTCCATTGTTGGCTTGCGCTTTAGCTGCAATTTGGATTGCCTGAACGTCGCAGTCAAAAGCACGCTTCAAATTGCTTCGAAGAGAAAGGATACCGTTGGGTCCTGGCATCTTAAGCAGTAAGTACGGATAATGTGGTATTGCCATGAATTTGGCCAGTGCTGGACGTCCGAGGATTGCATGATATGATGAATCGAAGTCGGCGACCTCAAATTTGATAAACTCTGTTCGGTAGTTTGAAGGAGTTCCAAAGGTAATAGGTAAAGTAATCTATCCGAGTGGCATGGCTGCTTTGCCGGGTACTATTCCGTAAAAAGGTGTGCTTGTTGGCGTGATCATCCCGGCGAGTTGTAGTCCCATTTTCCTTAGAGTTTCTGAAAAGATGATGTTGAGTCCAGCTCCTCCATCGATTAGTACTTTGGTGACGGTCATACCAGCAATAGTCGGATCTAGAACCAGTGGATAATGGCCTGCGTTTCCCACGCTAGTCCATTGGTCTTCTCTGGTAAATTGGATAGGATACTGTGACCAATTGAGGTATCTTGGTGTAGCCGGTTCTGCTGTCATAATGGTCCGCAGTGCTAGTTTTTCTTGATGTTTGCTTCTGCAATCCGGAGCCCCTGAGAAGATCACTGCTACCGTTCCCCTGGGTTTTTGGAATCCTTTGTCCTCATGGTTATCTTCTTCTCTTTTCTGATTGTCCTCTTTGGTGTTTTCCTTACTATCTTTTCTTGTGTATTGATCATTGAAAGTGTAGCAATTTCCGATGGTATGCCTCCCACTAGGGTGCAATGGGCAACGTATGTTTTCAATGTCATCATATCTTCTGGGTTTGGAAAACTTCTTTGATTTGTCGGCCATTGCCACAGTATTGTCTGGTCTACGTTTTCTTTCTTGATGTCTGCTATTTCGGTGATTTTGCTTGTCCGAGTTGTCCTGGTTGCTTCTGTCCGGGAACCTCTCTCGTGTTTTTTCTTTTGCAGTAATCATCTTTTCTACTGTTCGTCTGAATTCTTCATTGTTTCTCGGATTTTCTTTGCAGAAGTCTTGAAATTGCCACCTAGCCATGATTCCGTGGGAGAAAGCTTCAATTACTTCTCGTTCGGTTATGTCATGCACTTGAGCTCGTAGTTCGCTGAATCGTCGATAGTAATTTCTGAGACTTTCACCTCCCTTTTGCTTGAGTCCTTTTAGTTCTGCATGAGTGATTGGGTGTGTAATGATTCCTGTGAAATTCTCACAAAAAGCTCTTTGCAAATCCTCCCAATTTCTGATAGATCCTGGGTTCAGTTTGTCGAACCATTGGAGGGGCATGGCCTCCAGTGCCATGGGAAAGAAAAGGGTTTTGATATTGTCGTCTCCTCCGGCTAGTTCAATTGATTGCGAATATATTCTGAGCCATTGCCTTGGTTCAGTTTTGCCATCATACTTGGAGTGGTTAGACGGTTTGAATTTGTGAGGTAATCGTACCAATGCAAGCCTGTTCGCGAAACAGGGGAACCTGTCGTGTGCCTTGGTTTCTTTGAATTCAGATTCGGCGCCTTCTTCTGGCCAACTGTTGTTCTGATGGGAATAATCTTGCGAGGTTGTCTGGGTAGGTACTCTACTCCTAGTCTTCCTTGGTTGTTCAAATCGGTGGCCCTGATTATGTTCCTTCCTACTTCCTCCGTCATGGCTTCCACCCGGCCCAAGTCTTTCGAAAGCGGATTTCCTTTGATTTTGATCTTCTTGCCTATGGGTTGTTGATCTGGCGGGTAGTCTTGATCGAGCTCTCTCTTCATGCGTTCTCGGGATCATCGATCGGAGCAAGTCCTGGAGCTGTTCATACTTCTCACCAGGATGTGAAGTTGCTCCGAGTTCTTCTAATGCTTCTCGAATCTTATCATAAGGCGTATTTGCCGTGCGTCTTCCTTCGACTTCTCGTTGCGATTTTCTTTTGTCGTACTCAGCCAATTCTGACTCATATCTGATCCAAGCTTCCCTGCGCTGCCTAGCACGGTGTTGGCGCCCTTGCTTCAACTTGTTTTTTCTTTCTCTAGCTTGTCTCTGACTATCGGTTTCTCCATCGTAGCCCTGGGCAAAGGGTGATATGTTGGATTCTGATTCATCTGATGATCTGACATCGGGTGCTTCCGGGGGATTTAATGGTGACCGCGGACGTCGAACCATGAGCACTTCTCGTGCGTGAGTCGTTCTGTTATTGGCATTGGTTTTCATGCTATCGGAGTCACTGATAACTTTTGTAGATGCCTCAGTGTCGTAGATCGAGTCTCCTTCTTGGTAAGGTAGAATAGCTGTTGTTGTTGTGCCGACTAGTTGGGTTCCGCTACCTTCAGGAATGGAACCTGGCCAGTGGATGATACAGTCTTGCGATGTTATCGTTAGCACGAGACCCTCCTGAGCTCCTATCAGTGGTATCCCGAATCTTGGATTGAAAGATCTTTCGAACTGTCCCTGGTAGGATTTTGCCATGTTGTCGAGCCCAAATGGAAAAGAACTCGACTTCTTGAGAGAACTCTGAGGGTAATCCGAGTTGTTTTGGGTTGTGCTCTAGAATCTTGCCAAAAAAGAACTCGGTTTCTTGAAAGCACTTGGATAAAACTTTGCCTTGGAGCTTGAATTCGAATCGGATACGAGTGGTCGTGAAATCTGATTTGAATTGGATACTATGAGCTGCGCGAATCTCCTGGTGAGCTGATCCGCTGCAGTTGTTGAAATAGGAAATTCTTTATGATGATCTGGATCTTTGAGGAGATGGCCCTGAAGCTTGCCGTTGTTGTCTGCCTCGCAGATCCATGAGCCGAAGATGAAAGTTGATCCCGTCAGGAAGATTATGTTGTCGAGGTCCATCGAGCTCTTGGATGCAAAGTCGTCGAAAGCCCCCTACCTGGCGCACCAGCTGTCGATGTTTGACCACCGATAGCCTGCCACGGGGGTACCCAGGGCAGTATGTTCGGGCTTCGGCGTATGCCGAACTCGACGGTTAACGCAAGAGACAGCCGATTTATCCTGGTTCAGGCCCTCAATCGTAGATCGAGTAATAACCTTATGTCCAGTCGGCCTTAGCCTTTGCGTTGGATTGATTGCGATATGCTGTGTTGTACCATTGGCCTCCTCCTAGGAGCCCTGCCCTCCTTTATATAGTCAGGAGGCCAGAGTCCTAGTCGGTTTACAATGAGATTTCCTAGTAGGATTACTTAATAGTTCTACTACCAAGATTACATGGGAAGAGTCCTAGTTGAACTAGATCTTCTCTCTCCCTTGCGGGGTATCCTGTGGGTCCCGCATCGACAATCATGGTGGATTTTTCGTTGGTTCGGGAAATTTGAGGTCCTATGTGGATGAGAGGATAAGCTAGTTTGATTACTGTGATGTTGATACTTGGTCCACTTTGTGGTTTGATGACATTGCTCAACAACTTGGCTATGAGAGCAACACTGCCTTGAAGGTGCATTGGTTGCTGCCAGGAAAGGAAATGCAAGATGGCTTGCGGCTTATGCTTACTGATGCAGATACAAATGCTATGTGTTCAGTGGTTGATAGGATGAAGACATTGGTTCTGTATTTTGACCAAGACGATTATGACTAATAAACAGAAGGTAAAGTTCAAGCACAACAACACCGTTTTCTCTAAGTTTATTTGGTTGTTAATTCACACCTCTTGTTGCAGGGTCTAATTCCAGTAGTTGAAGAAACCTTCCCTAAGTCAGAGCATCGATTCTGTGTGAGGCATTTGTATGCAAACTTCAGGGATGTTGGTTTCAAAGGTGAAATACTTAAAAAACAGCTGTGGACCTGTGCAAGAGCTAGTACAGAGCAAAAGTGGCAATATCACATGGAGAAGCTGAAGGCACTCAGCCATGCTGCATTTAATTGGTTGGAGAAGATGCCCTCGAACACATGGGTAAGGGCTTACTTTGCTGAATTTCCTAAGACTGATCTGCTTCTGAACAACAATTGTGAGGTATTTAATAGTTACATACTGGAAACTAGGGACTTGCCAATTCTTTCCATGTTAGAAAAGATCAAACAACAACTAATGACTAGGCACTATAACAAGCAAAAGGAATTGTCTAAGCAGTTTGTTGGTCCTATCTGTCCTAAGATTAGGAAGAAAGTAGCAAAGAATGCAGAACTTGCCAACATATGCTATGCTATGCCATCTGGAAATGGTTTATTCCAAGTACTTGAAAGGGTGTTTAAGTACATTGTGGACATTAGAGCAAAGATATGTGAATGCAGGAAGTGGAATCTCACAGGAATTCCCTGTCAGCACGCTATATCATGCTTAAGGCATGAAATAATTCTAGTTGAAAGTGTTGTCCATGAGTGCTACTCTCTTGAAGCATTTAGCAGAGCATATGAAAGTAAAGTCATTCCATGTAGAGACATTACACTGTGGGAAAATGTAAATGGTCCTACAGTTCTTCCACCTAAGTATGAAAAAAGAGTAGGAAGACCACCCAGGTGTAGGAGGAAGGAGCCATAGGAAATTCAAGGAAAACATGGACCATCAATTTCCAAACATGGAGTGGTCATCAAGTGCAGCTACTACAAAGGAGAAAATCACAATGTCAGAGGTTGATCATGTACTACAGCTAATTGTCTGCCATTTAAATTATTTTGATGACATACTGCCATTTGTAAACCTATAGGATACCCCAGAATCTCAGTTTGTAGGCCATGAAGGTCCACAAAATTCTCAGGTATTCACAGAAGGCCATGAAGGTCCCCAAAATTCTCAGGTATTCACAGAAGGCCATGAAGAACCTACTGCTATGGCATCAGCATATGACCACCTGACACAAACTGGTGATGCACCAGTATACTCCCAGCTGATGTCCAATATGAGCTCGACCACATGTTACTGCAAATGATGGAAAAGGTTATCTACTTCACATGCCTACTGTTATCAATTTTGTTGTTTGATGTATCCACTAATGTTGGTCACCATCTTTATTTGGCAGGGATCAGATTCATCCATTCCATATCAGCATGTAGGGCCACTGCCAAATTCAGTGTTCATCAACACCAACAGGCCGTTGGGAAGGCCAGTACCTCTAACAACAGCCACCAAGGAAAGCAAGACTGCAGCAAAGAGGAAGAGGACTGCACCAGGACAGAAAAAGGCTCCAAAGAAAACCAAGGACTAAAAAAGTTAGTGAAGATCTGTACAACTTTCGGGTGAAGATATGTACAACTTTCGGGAAATAGTTAGTGAAGACTTTTGGGAAATAGTTAGTGAAGACAACTTTTGGGAATTAGTTAGCCATGACAACTTTTGGGAATTAGTTAGTCATGACAACTTTTGCTCTTTTGTGAATGCCACAGCCTTTGGGAAATAATTAGTCTGTGACCGTAGCATCTATGTCTGAGAAAGATGCTTGTACAGGTAGCACCATAACATTGTAGAATGGCACCAAAACATATGTACCAGTGCCACAGTTGCAACTCTATAGTGGCAAACTAAATGGTCTTTTATGGCTATGTTTTATGCCTCACTCTTACATATATGTGGTTAATTGCAATACATGTTTCAGATCACTAGCTAATATATATGTTTTTATGGCCGTAGCTCATGGCTGTCTATATATGTAGAAGAGAAAACCAGAAAATATTAAGACATTCTCTTGGGCTGTAGAAAAAATTGTATGGAGACCCAGTGAGCCTTACCACAGAAATTTGCATGGTAATAGAAGTACAGGCAAAATGAACAAATACTTCATACTTCAAGCAAGTATATCCTGGAATAGCTCAAACACACAATAGAGGCCCTATACATGCATTTTAGCATATGTTCAGATTGAGCTAACTGAATGCTGGCAACCATCACAGAAAAATATAGATGTAGATGCAAGCAGCACCAATAGGCCATTTCATTGCACATAAGACAGTTCTACAATGCACGCAACCATCTCATTACATTTCAAATGTCCCTGAACATTTCAGAAGCATAATTATATCCATACAAGAGATCTCTCCATACAAATAGTCAACATAGGCCTGAAATTTTCATATCTTCTTTCTTTCAATCAGATATGATGCTGGCTCTTCTCTGCATTTTCTTTCACTGCTCCATGATCCTTCCTCTTCTCTGTTGGCTCTTCTCTGCATTACCTTGTTGAACACTGGCTGATATGGAGGGACATGGCCTTCCTCACGAGGTCGCGCCGCCGATGCCAGAGCCCACGACCACGCCGGCGCCATAGTTTTAAAGGCGGTTAGGCGTCCAGGCGAGTGCTTGGTACGCCTGGACGCCTAGGCGGCGCCTAGGGGACAAGGCGCCACTGTTTCCCAAGGCGAGCTGGGTACGCCTGGACGCCTCGCCTAGGCGACGCCTATAAAACTATGGCCGGCGCTTTCCTTGCACATTGCTCTGGAGCCGGCCACCTACATCTCTTTGGAGCCGACAGCGAAGACGGTGGACGCGAGGGCCTTCCTGTCGGCGGTGAGCCCGACGGACGTGAGGGCCTTCCTGGCAACGGCGAGCCTCCGCGTGCTTCCTGGCCGCCGCGCCCGCCCCTGGCGTGGCCGCGCCTACCTCCAGAGGCCGTGAGGCCGCCACAAGCCCGCCCAAGCGGAAAGGGGGCCGGCCGCGTGAGTCTGTTTTTGGGCCGGAATCCACGTCCGCGCCACGCTGGAACGCCACGGAGGCGAGCAGATCGGGTCGTGGCCCATTTGGACCTCTAGTGGCATTCGGGACGAGTTTTGGGACCCAAAGTTGCACTTTTAAAGAACGGAGAGCTAAGTGACATCTGCTCAGAGGACTGCGGTTAAAATTTTCTCAAATAAAATAACACCCAACTATATACCTTGATTCTTCTTAGCCATCCTATCTCGAATACGGCTTCACATTTATCTAACAATTGTGTTATCTACTATACCTATATAGAAGGAACCCACTAGCAGATTTCTAACCGATTTCGCAAAACCACGTCAGCGTTTGTGCTACATGAACTGAGCAGCCGTTAGTCTGTGGACTCGCCGGTTCCTTCTTACGTGCCAACCAAAGAGGCGTATAAATTATTGTATTCCACCGTCGATTCCTCTGCCAGAACGCACCACCGATTTCTCTACCCTAATAAATGCACCGAATAGCCACTGCAAATGCATGAAAAACAAAATGAACGGTCGCTGCAACAGAGTTTAAGGCATGTTCGGCTGCTCATATAAGCCAACTTATATATATATATATATATGATATAATATTTTTCTCTCTAAGCAAATCAGTCATTTAAATCAACAAAAGCATCTTGTAAACTAGCCAAACAAGCCCTAGATAACTCTGCTCTGCGTACACTCGCCGGCCACCCTGCTCCGGCTAGCCATGCCCTGCCCCGCTCGGCAGCGCTGCACCGTGTCGCGCCGCCTCCGCTGGGCTTCTCCCAGTCCCAGCTCGATCAGCCGTCGTGACATACCAGCGGGATACTGCGCTCCACCTCGACCGTCACGAGGTTCGTGCCTAGAATCACCTGGTTGAGATGGAAGATATTTTGTACTGTATAGCGGAACGATAGTGACGTGTGATGGTTTTCTTAAGCTGGGTCTCACAACTGATACTCTAGGTCTGTTATCTATCCACGTGTGTGTGTTTTTTTGACAAAAATCTAATCTGCAACTTTGGTCCCTTGGAGAGGAGACTAAGACAGCACCTCGCAAACTGCATAATGTGTTTCTACAAGTTGTATAGGGTAGTGTTTAGTTCCCAAAATTTTGCAAAATTTTTCAAGATTCCCCGTCACATCAAATCTTTGGACACATGCATAAAACATTAAATATAAATAAAAAATAAAACTAATTACACAGTTTAGACGAAATTCACGAGACGAATCTTTTAAGCCTAATTAGACTATGATTGGACACTAATTGCCAGATAACAACGAAAATGCTTCCCTGGGTAGGATTTTGCCATGTTGTCGAGCCCAAATGGAAAAGAACTCGACTTCTTGAGAGAACTCTGAGGGTAATCCGAGTTGTTTTGGGTTGTGCTCTAGAATCTTGCCAAAAAAGAACTCGGTTTCTTGAAAGCACTTGGATAAAACTTTGCCTTGGAGCTTGAATTCGAATCGGATACGAGTGGTCGTGAAATCTGATTTGAATTGGATACTATGAGCTGCGCGAATCTCCTGGTGAGCTGATCCGCTGCAGTTGTTGAAATAGGAAATTCTTTATGATGATCTGGATCTTTGAGGAGATGGCCCTGAAGCTTGCCGTTGTTGTCTGCCTCGCAGATCCATGAGCCGAAGATGAAAGTTGATCCCGTCAGGAAGATTATGTTGTCGAGGTCCATCGAGCTCTTGGATGCAAAGTCGTCGAAAGCCCCCTACCTGGCGCACCAGCTGTCGATGTTTGACCACCGATAGCCTGCCACGGGGGTACCCAGGGCAGTATGTTCGGGCTTCGGCGTATGCCGAACTCGACGGTTAACGCAAGAGACAGCCGATTTATCCTGGTTCAGGCCCTCAATCGTAGATCGAGTAATAACCTTATGTCCAGTCGGCCTTAGCCTTTGCGTTGGATTGATTGCGATATGCTGTGTTGTACCATTGGCCTCCTCCTAGGAGCCCTGCCCTCCTTTATATAGTCAGGAGGCCAGAGTCCTAGTCGGTTTACAATGAGATTTCCTAGTAGGATTACTTAATAGTTCTACTACCAAGATTACATGGGAAGAGTCCTAGTTGAACTAGATCTTCTCTCTCCCTTGCGGGGTATCCTGTGGGTCCCGCATCGACAATCATGGTGGATTTTTCGTTGGTTCGGGAAATTTGAGGTCCTATGTGGATGAGAGGATAAGCTAGTTTGATTACTGTGATGTTGATACTTGGTCCACTTTGTGGTTTGATGACATTGCTCAACAACTTGGCTATGAGAGCAACACTGCCTTGAAGGTGCATTGGTTGCTGCCAGGAAAGGAAATGCAAGATGGCTTGCGGCTTATGCTTACTGATGCAGATACAAATGCTATGTGTTCAGTGGTTGATAGGATGAAGACATTGGTTCTGTATTTTGACCAAGACGATTATGACTAATAAACAGAAGGTAAAGTTCAAGCACAACAACACCGTTTTCTCTAAGTTTATTTGGTTGTTAATTCACACCTCTTGTTGCAGGGTCTAATTCCAGTAGTTGAAGAAACCTTCCCTAAGTCAGAGCATCGATTCTGTGTGAGGCATTTGTATGCAAACTTCAGGGATGTTGGTTTCAAAGGTGAAATACTTAAAAAACAGCTGTGGACCTGTGCAAGAGCTAGTACAGAGCAAAAGTGGCAATATCACATGGAGAAGCTGAAGGCACTCAGCCATGCTGCATTTAATTGGTTGGAGAAGATGCCCTCGAACACATGGGTAAGGGCTTACTTTGCTGAATTTCCTAAGACTGATCTGCTTCTGAACAACAATTGTGAGGTATTTAATAGTTACATACTGGAAACTAGGGACTTGCCAATTCTTTCCATGTTAGAAAAGATCAAACAACAACTAATGACTAGGCACTATAACAAGCAAAAGGAATTGTCTAAGCAGTTTGTTGGTCCTATCTGTCCTAAGATTAGGAAGAAAGTAGCAAAGAATGCAGAACTTGCCAACATATGCTATGCTATGCCATCTGGAAATGGTTTATTCCAAGTACTTGAAAGGGTGTTTAAGTACATTGTGGACATTAGAGCAAAGATATGTGAATGCAGGAAGTGGAATCTCACAGGAATTCCCTGTCAGCACGCTATATCATGCTTAAGGCATGAAATAATTCTAGTTGAAAGTGTTGTCCATGAGTGCTACTCTCTTGAAGCATTTAGCAGAGCATATGAAAGTAAAGTCATTCCATGTAGAGACATTACACTGTGGGAAAATGTAAATGGTCCTACAGTTCTTCCACCTAAGTATGAAAAAAGAGTAGGAAGACCACCCAGGTGTAGGAGGAAGGAGCCATAGGAAATTCAAGGAAAACATGGACCATCAATTTCCAAACATGGAGTGGTCATCAAGTGCAGCTACTACAAAGGAGAAAATCACAATGTCAGAGGTTGATCATGTACTACAGCTAATTGTCTGCCATTTAAATTATTTTGATGACATACTGCCATTTGTAAACCTATAGGATACCCCAGAATCTCAGTTTGTAGGCCATGAAGGTCCACAAAATTCTCAGGTATTCACAGAAGGCCATGAAGGTCCCCAAAATTCTCAGGTATTCACAGAAGGCCATGAAGAACCTACTGCTATGGCATCAGCATATGACCACCTGACACAAACTGGTGATGCACCAGTATACTCCCAGCTGATGTCCAATATGAGCTCGACCACATGTTACTGCAAATGATGGAAAAGGTTATCTACTTCACATGCCTACTGTTATCAATTTTGTTGTTTGATGTATCCACTAATGTTGGTCACCATCTTTATTTGGCAGGGATCAGATTCATCCATTCCATATCAGCATGTAGGGCCACTGCCAAATTCAGTGTTCATCAACACCAACAGGCCGTTGGGAAGGCCAGTACCTCTAACAACAGCCACCAAGGAAAGCAAGACTGCAGCAAAGAGGAAGAGGACTGCACCAGGACAGAAAAAGGCTCCAAAGAAAACCAAGGACTAAAAAAGTTAGTGAAGATCTGTACAACTTTCGGGTGAAGATATGTACAACTTTCGGGAAATAGTTAGTGAAGACTTTTGGGAAATAGTTAGTGAAGACAACTTTTGGGAATTAGTTAGCCATGACAACTTTTGGGAATTAGTTAGTCATGACAACTTTTGCTCTTTTGTGAATGCCACAGCCTTTGGGAAATAATTAGTCTGTGACCGTAGCATCTATGTCTGAGAAAGATGCTTGTACAGGTAGCACCATAACATTGTAGAATGGCACCAAAACATATGTACCAGTGCCACAGTTGCAACTCTATAGTGGCAAACTAAATGGTCTTTTATGGCTATGTTTTATGCCTCACTCTTACATATATGTGGTTAATTGCAATACATGTTTCAGATCACTAGCTAATATATATGTTTTTATGGCCGTAGCTCATGGCTGTCTATATATGTAGAAGAGAAAACCAGAAAATATTAAGACATTCTCTTGGGCTGTAGAAAAAATTGTATGGAGACCCAGTGAGCCTTACCACAGAAATTTGCATGGTAATAGAAGTACAGGCAAAATGAACAAATACTTCATACTTCAAGCAAGTATATCCTGGAATAGCTCAAACACACAATAGAGGCCCTATACATGCATTTTAGCATATGTTCAGATTGAGCTAACTGAATGCTGGCAACCATCACAGAAAAATATAGATGTAGATGCAAGCAGCACCAATAGGCCATTTCATTGCACATAAGACAGTTCTACAATGCACGCAACCATCTCATTACATTTCAAATGTCCCTGAACATTTCAGAAGCATAATTATATCCATACAAGAGATCTCTCCATACAAATAGTCAACATAGGCCTGAAATTTTCATATCTTCTTTCTTTCAATCAGATATGATGCTGGCTCTTCTCTGCATTTTCTTTCACTGCTCCATGATCCTTCCTCTTCTCTGTTGGCTCTTCTCTGCATTACCTTGTTGAACACTGGCTGATATGGAGGGACATGGCCTTCCTCACGAGGTCGCGCCGCCGATGCCAGAGCCCACGACCACGCCGGCGCCATAGTTTTAAAGGCGGTTAGGCGTCCAGGCGAGTGCTTGGTACGCCTGGACGCCTAGGCGGCGCCTAGGGGACAAGGCGCCACTGTTTCCCAAGGCGAGCTGGGTACGCCTGGACGCCTCGCCTAGGCGACGCCTATAAAACTATGGCCGGCGCTTTCCTTGCACATTGCTCTGGAGCCGGCCACCTACATCTCTTTGGAGCCGACAGCGAAGACGGTGGACGCGAGGGCCTTCCTGTCGGCGGTGAGCCCGACGGACGTGAGGGCCTTCCTGGCAACGGCGAGCCTCCGCGTGCTTCCTGGCCGCCGCGCCCGCCCCTGGCGTGGCCGCGCCTACCTCCAGAGGCCGTGAGGCCGCCACAAGCCCGCCCAAGCGGAAAGGGGGCCGGCCGCGTGAGTCTGTTTTTGGGCCGGAATCCACGTCCGCGCCACGCTGGAACGCCACGGAGGCGAGCAGATCGGGTCGTGGCCCATTTGGACCTCTAGTGGCATTCGGGACGAGTTTTGGGACCCAAAGTTGCACTTTTAAAGAACGGAGAGCTAAGTGACATCTGCTCAGAGGACTGCGGTTAAAATTTTCTCAAATAAAATAACACCCAACTATATACCTTGATTCTTCTTAGCCATCCTATCTCGAATACGGCTTCACATTTATCTAACAATTGTGTTATCTACTATACCTATATAGAAGGAACCCACTAGCAGATTTCTAACCGATTTCGCAAAACCACGTCAGCGTTTGTGCTACATGAACTGAGCAGCCGTTAGTCTGTGGACTCGCCGGTTCCTTCTTACGTGCCAACCAAAGAGGCGTATAAATTATTGTATTCCACCGTCGATTCCTCTGCCAGAACGCACCACCGATTTCTCTACCCTAATAAATGCACCGAATAGCCACTGCAAATGCATGAAAAACAAAATGAACGGTCGCTGCAACAGAGTTTAAGGCATGTTCGGCTGCTCATATAAGCCAACTTATATATATATATATATATGATATAATATTTTTCTCTCTAAGCAAATCAGTCATTTAAATCAACAAAAGCATCTTGTAAACTAGCCAAACAAGCCCTAGATAACTCTGCTCTGCGTACACTCGCCGGCCACCCTGCTCCGGCTAGCCATGCCCTGCCCCGCTCGGCAGCGCTGCACCGTGTCGCGCCGCCTCCGCTGGGCTTCTCCCAGTCCCAGCTCGATCAGCCGTCGTGACATACCAGCGGGATACTGCGCTCCACCTCGACCGTCACGAGGTTCGTGCCTAGAATCACCTGGTTGAGATGGAAGATATTTTGTACTGTATAGCGGAACGATAGTGACGTGTGATGGTTTTCTTAAGCTGGGTCTCACAACTGATACTCTAGGTCTGTTATCTATCCACGTGTGTGTGTTTTTTTGACAAAAATCTAATCTGCAACTTTGGTCCCTTGGAGAGGAGACTAAGACAGCACCTCGCAAACTGCATAATGTGTTTCTACAAGTTGTATAGGGTAGTGTTTAGTTCCCAAAATTTTGCAAAATTTTTCAAGATTCCCCGTCACATCAAATCTTTGGACACATGCATAAAACATTAAATATAAATAAAAAATAAAACTAATTACACAGTTTAGACGAAATTCACGAGACGAATCTTTTAAGCCTAATTAGACTATGATTGGACACTAATTGCCAGATAACAACGAAAATGCTACAGTACCATTTCCCAAAAAATTTCGCCAACTAAACAAGGCCTAGGTGAGCAGTTAGATGGCTTCCTTTTTTGTCATATACCAGATACGTGTATTTTCTTTACATATCAAGATATCTATTTGATTGATAGACGTTTTGTTAGGCTTTACTAAAGATGAATCATTGTTTTCCATTAATATTTGGGGCTACAGTCATGAAGAAAAAAAAGAAATATTTCTCCCGCGTATATAGCACTGCAAAATTCCCGTAGCAATGTGCGGGTTATCATCTAGTTCTACTTGTTTAGAGGACATATTATTCTTAATTGTTATTTACTTACAGATTACATCACCTATTGTACTTCTCCTTTTAGAAGATGTATAAGGTCCGGTTCGTTTTGCTGAAAAGACATGACGTTCGCTGATTTATTGTTAGAGAAAAACACTGTTTGTTCGTTGAGATAGTACGTCTCATAACATAAGTGAACAATGCCTAAGCTATAAAGACATATTTTGTTCTATTTTCTTTCACCTGACTTTTTTTTTTGCAACGTTGACCAAATCTTGTTAGAAAACATTTTCAATATGAATGTAACGACACATGTACCTTTATATTTATACGAAACCTGTGCATATTTGGTTCAACGTTAGTCAAAAGTTTATAATGTTTGGACTTTTCTAGTTCTACTAATAACAATTTAGTACTGATTAATTATATTTTCAACTCATTGTGACAGTGTCACCTAAACTCGTTTATCCGTGGACGTAATTGCAATTTTCCCAGCGCGCCTTCTAGCTTTTCGCCCCAGGGGGCCATATCCTCTCCCCCACAGGTTTTGCGGCTGCCGCACTCTGTCCCCAGCAGCACCGCCCCCGTCTTCCCGGAACCCCGCCGACGCGGCCCTCCCCCCGCCCCCCTCGCCTCACCGTGCGCAAGAGCCCCATGGCCACGGACTCCTCACCGCCCGCCAGCCAGCAGCCCTTCAAGGTTCGCCCTCACCAATTTCAATCCAATGACAACCCGTTCCTCTTCCTCACCTTGTCCTGACCGCCGGTGGCTTCGTCGCGTCGCAGCTGATCCTGGGGTCGTCGTCGGTGGCGCGAAAGCACATCCTCGAGGAGATGGGGCTGGAGTTCCAAGTCATGGTGGGTCGTGCTGCTCTGCTGCTTGGCTTGCTCCCAACCGCCGCTGGCGGCTCTGATTCTGCCGGTGAAATGGAATGCTTATGGGATTTGTTTGTGTTTATTTATGTGGTTTCAGACTGCGGACATCGACGAGAAGAGCATCAGGAGGGAGAATCCTGATGACTTGGTGATGGTCCTCGCGGAGGCCAAGGTAGACACAAAAATGCCCTGCTTTTTTTCGCCCCCTTTGGTGAGACAATGCTCTGCGTTGTGCTATGTTGTAGCTTCGGACCTTCAGTATTACAGACTCGGGAGTTCTGCAGTTACATCCAGTTGCCAATGTGATGATTTGTGTGGCTCAATTGCGAATGTGTTGCTGGGGGCTGCAAGTTTTTAGTATATAATGTTCTATACTTGTAGTAAGCCAGTCCTTTTGTGCTTTGTATTGGGAGTTTAAAATGAAATATTGTTTTTCAATTTCCATTTTGTTATATGATACTATGCGATATACTGACATTTTCCTCAATCGCACGAAAACGCACATGAAAGTTCAGTAGGTGGTACTTTTTTCATTTCCAAAGACCTATAAAAGGCCTTTTCTATTAGATAACCTGATCGACAAGATAATATTTCCCTGAATATATAGAAACAGTGTTCAGCAATGTATGCAGGAATTTTGTACACAAATCGGTTTGAAAAAATAAAGTATACTCCAGTGTTAAGGTAACTGAATTGGGGAAGGAGATAGGAAGATAGACTTGGGAAAGAAGAAGCAGAGCACGGGGTTGGAGATCGGAGGAATGATTATAGTTGGGTTTGTTTGGGTTCAATACATGTTGTTTCTCTCTCTGAGCAGAGCTCCTCATTTATACATCCGGCTTGCCGGTGGGTTGTCCCAGCAGCACAGCTGCTTCTAGTGCCTAGGGATCAAGCCCATTGAGGCCCAGTAGTACGAGTACTTGGAAACTTGGCACGTTCACTCCTCTTCTGTGTTGTTGCCGTACTGGATACCGCTGACGAGCCGGCTTCAGGCAGTGCAGGTGAAGTAGGCGCTGCCGTAACATCCAGGTTCAGGGGTAGTGGAAACTTATATGAATGCTTGACCAAAGTATCAGTCAATATACATGGTCATGAGCTGAACCTGGCCATCCAGCAACAAAGAAAGTGATCCTCTTTCTCAAGGCTGCTGAAGGCATCGATCATATAATTATACTTTTGTGTGTGCAAACAATGATTATGAAGCCTTGGATGAATCATCGACTCATCGTATTCTGTTTTTTTTTTCGGTTTTGTATTTGCTGCCCACTGCTTCAGTTTCCTCCTTAGTTTTTTTTTTCCTGAATTTGCATAACTAATTGAGGACCATCAGATCTCCAAAAGAATGTAAAACAAGATTTGAGAGGCTTATTTTGGGTGTTGATTTCAAACCAAACCATTAGTTTTTACCATAGTACCATGATTGCTTTTAAATAAAGTCAACTCGTTTTATTGATTTTCTAAGAGTTTCTAGGATGCAATTTGGTTTCTCAACATACCATTCATATCCTTTTTATGCATGTGTATTTCTTTTTTTTTTCACTCAGTAGTAAGTGTTATTGCAAGCATACCTATGCAATAAGGCCTGTTTGCCATCTCAATATCAGCATTAATGGATGTAATAGTTATGTGCACAGATATGCCCCATTGTGATACTTAGTGAAAAAGATCAGGTGTTCATGCATTACACGATATAAGTCAGTTGTTGAGTGATCCTAAGCATCATTAAAAAATGTTTGTAATTTTTTTTATTTTTGTAGCTTCCTTGATAGTTTGGTGCAAAATTATGACTAAAGTTCACTTGGGATCTGATTTATGATCTTTTAACTATATTATTGTTGGTCAGTTGATAGCTCTTAGCAAGTTGGCTAAGTTTGCAACTTCTTTAGGTGGCCATCTGAAGCATAAATTAGGAAGTTCCTTAAAGTGTTTGTAAATTTTCTGGGTGCAGATCATATTGCACAACAGATTCGATGCACAAAATGGTCCATCAATGTGTTGCAATTGATGGTATTTACATTTTGCTGTGTCTTTGCCCCATCTAGTTCCTACATTAGTCTGCCTGGATTTGTGATCAAAATGTAATGGTTAGGATTGACTTCAACATGGGCTTCAGTTTTGCTGGTGTTAGACGAACATATTTTGCACATATACTTGTTTTTAAAGCTACATGAAAACTAATACTTCTTTCTGTGGGAGGATAAGGAGGCTAAAGAAATATCAAACCAAATTGGGCCTTGGTTGTTTTTCTAGCACCAACAGTTTTTTTCTCCCCCAGCATGGAGTTAACCACGTTAAGCATCTTTCAGGCTGATGCTATCATGTCCAGACTGAACCTTGCTGACTACCAGAAAGAAGGCAATCAACCAACACTCCTGATCACTTCTGACATAGTATGTCTCGATTACCTCTGCACTCCTAATTTGGATGGAATTTGTATGCCACAGCTGTGGTGGAATGTATCTTCTCCTTTATCATTTGCTAGTGTGTTATCATTTGTACGATTACATACTGAATTGTAGTTGACTTTGAGGTGGTCGTCCATGAAGGGATTATTAGAGAAAAGCCAACCACCAAGGAAGAAGCACACCAATTCCTGAAAGGTTTGTTGTCCACTACACGTCTGATTCACAATGTTTTAATGCATTTGTTTATTAAGTGAATCATTATCTTCTCCAGGCTATTCTGGAGGTCATGTGTCAACTGTTGGGTCTGTAGTTGTAACTAATCTTACAACTGGGAAGAGACTTGGAAGTTTGGACAAAGCTGAGGTAATTTTCTCTTTTTAACCAAAAGGACTATTTCATCAAGGCTACTCTTGTTATGTTGCCATTCAAATAAGATTTACTAGTGCAAGAGGATAGATGTCCAGTGCAGATGCATAATCGCTATATAGATATTCTATACAAATGAAATTCACTGATGTAGGGGAATGAATATTTACTAGACAAGATTCTTCAAATTTATTGTGTCAAAAGGAAGTTTTTGTCTTAAATGTAATATTTGTGTATGATAATTGACCAAGGAAGTTTTGCATTATCATTCTACACTCTGCAGATTTATTTCCACGATATACCAGAAGAGGTCATCGAGAGTTTGGTATGTGCTCATTTATTCTACTTGAATGCTGGGTTACCATCACGAGCTTCAGTATTTTCATATTTGTCATGTTGTTATGTCACTGAGTTTTTCTCTGCCCTCTTTGCTAGATCGATGAGGGAGTAGTATTTAGGGTTGCAGGTGGCTTGCTGCTTGAACATCCATTGACACTGCCATTTGTCGAAGCAGTGGTCAGTGTCTCATTCACTTTATCTTGGTTGTCTTATAGGGTTTTTGTTTCCATTCATACAAATGTGAACTAGCTCCTTGACTTGTGCAGGTTGGTTCTAGTGATAGCGTCATGGGGCTCTCAAAGGAGATCGCAAATAAGCTAATTCACGACGCACTGTCTACTTAGCCTAGCAATTTTGGAGCTATTGTTTCTGATCAAATTCTTACCGCACTCACCCGGAGAAACATCACACAGAAAGCATATCTGGGGATACCTCATAGTGAATCCGTGATTCTTGTATTTTTTTTAATTTAAACGTTAAACCAAGACAGGCGCACCTGTGGAGTGAACAAGGATGCTCCAATCTCATGACTTGCCATTACAAATTGTGATGAGGTTGTACTTACAGTCTGTTTCACTTGAAGGAGTGGGGCAATTTGTATGATTTGTAATGTACTGATATATACAATCTCATCTCTGAATTGTGATGCTGTGTTCTTTGCAGTTGTTACGAAGAGCACAAGTGTAGGGATGAAAACGGATCCGGACTTGAAAGGCTATGTACAGATATGAATACATGAATGTGGGTCATTGTTTTTCCCCTCAGTTTTGTTGAATGTTTGGATTAAGATACGGATTATCCATTTACTATGAACCCCTTTGAGTAATCAGAAAATATTTGTTCTGTTTTTATCCCTATCTAAGGACCTATTTAGATGAGCTAGGACTGATAACTAGTCCAATTAGCTCATATCCATGGATTAATGGACTAACTAGTCCATGACTAGTGAACTGATAATTAGTCTGCCTATTTTGATCTTTATGGACTAAAAATTATTCAACTAGTTACTAGTTGAGTGGCCGTACGTTGCTACGGGTATAAGTAGGATCCCATGACACTCATACGGGTAAAACATATGAAAAATCACTTGAATCACACAGTTAACACCGAAACACATAATTAACCTGGATTTCTTTGAATCAAAGCAAGCACAAAGTTCATAATCAAAAGTGATCAAAGGTTAAATATCTACCATTGTAGAAAAGAGACATGTTAGAAATGATAATGAAATTATATTATAATATAATGAGTACATCAAATCACACTAACATCTCGACAAGTCATCCTATATTACCTTAAATGTAGATGGATACAAGTTATCCTATATTACTTTTGTCTCCTCTATTACCTGAAATGCAGATTGATACAATGAATGATCAACTTTGCAAGTTTTACACCACCTGCAATCAATCATTTTTATAAGGAAGCCAAAGCCCTTCACAGCTCTGAAATTTATCAATTATCACTTCAGCAATTGTCACCCGTGCATGAAGCTACTGGATCATGCAGTAATACATGCAAATACAAGTGCACAACATTAAGCCAAGCCAATACAATAAAGCATGACAATATATAATAAAATTTTGTTCAAACCCATATGTTGCTATGAGCATAAAACTTTCCCCCCATTTTTTTTTTGGACGGCTCGAATCATGATACACATACCAGAATGACTACTTTTCTTTCATAATACAAAAGCACGTGATTAAGGAGCAAATTGTCTAGCTTGTTTGACTAATCTATGAGAATCTTATTTTAGTAGCCAAATATGAAACAAAATATGTTCAAATATACAGTTCTAGTTAACCCAAAAATAATTCATAGGTTATCCATGGTGACCTATGAAAATTCAAAGTCAGCATAAATTTTCTTCCTTCTTATCCATAGTATGGGCCATCCTTGTAAGTTGTTCAAGTATGATTTATTAAGGGGCTCACATGGGTGCCAATAATAGTTAAACAAATGGTAAGGAGTGAATCCTTCATAGTCAAAACACAGGCAGTTCTGAATTGCCTTGGGTTATTGTCCTGCCGCAACTCAAGAATTGCCTCGGGTTATTGTCCTACCGCAACTCAAGAATTTCCTTGGGTTCTTGTCCTGCCTTCAGTACTGTTCTGAAATGTTTTTATAGCAATAACTACCATGGTTAACTATTGATTTTATACATTTATCAGTACAATGCTCAACAGCATAACTATGCCACTCAAGAGTAGCAATTTTCTGCCCAAACAAAAAGTAGATTTTTTTCTTTATTTTTTTGTTTGAGTTCCCAAGCCAAAATACATATATGACATTGAGAAACAAATGACTGAGATCATGAAACAATGGGAGATTTGAAGGCTCAACTCACTTGAGGCAATGAGTTCTTCTTCTTCGAGGCTCATTGCAACACGAGGCACATACCATCCAATTAGCAGGTCTATCAGCGCGACCAGCGATTCACACAAGCCACATGACATAGGGGTGTTGCTGCCTGCGGCTTGAGGTCGCTGCGCCCTAGTGTCCCGACATGTCGTGGACCTGGGTACCATGAGTTCTGCGCTTGGATGCTAGCCTCCATGACGGCGGGGTCTCACCATGAGCACCGTTACCGACTCCAGCCTGCCACTGCCATGCAAGGAAAGAAGCTAGCATAAGTAATCTCGTCCAATTTCAGTCAAGAACTCCATTAGTAACTGTGAAAGAACAACTGCATAAACATCTCACATTCATGTATCAAACAACATTGTAGTAGGTTTAGATAAAGGTAAAGTGTGCATTGCTATTGCAAATAAAGAAATTAGTGTAACATATAACCAGCATAATAGCAAAGGTATGTCTGGTGGCTCTGAACATCTTGCAAGTTGTCTCATGATTGATGAAAAATGACTGAACTATGAACATTCTTGGGAGGCGTGGCTTCGAACTGGCGAAGCAGCTGCGGTTGTGCGGGCAGGAGGGAGGAGCTAGGCGTCGTGCGCGGGCCGCAGGGCGAGCTTCGGTCGTGCGGGGGCAGCGGTTCGCGAACGGTATGAGGGAGCGGGGGGGGGGGTGGGGGGGGGGGGGGCGGAGCGGGGGGCGGGGGGGGGGGGGTGGGGGGGGGGGGCGGTGTTGTGGGTTCGATGTTTTGTTGTTGTTTATTTTTTGGGTTTGTGGTCTTGGGTGGGGTGTTTTTTTTTTTTTGTGTTTGTTTTTTTTTTTTTGGGGGGGGAGGATTAGCGCGGGGCGGGGATGTAGTGTGGAGGGGAGCGATCAGTTTAGCCTGGTGACGATTGACATTCGCTCTTTTTAATGGTTAGAGAATTAGTCCCGTGAATCTTAAACAGGTGTAGCTCGGAGAGTTCCACCACTTTTCTGAATTGAATTTCTACATTCTAGGTACTACGTAGGAATGAGCCATATATGCTATGAAGTTATGTCCTACCAGGTCACAATTTCAGAAAGAAGAGGGGAGGGGGGATGGTATTACAATTTCATGCCGCAGAGAATTAAAATCTAGGAACCTGGAAAAATTAACCGTCTGTGTAAAAGCAACTTTCAGCTAAAATGTCCAAGATTTTGTAGTAAAGTAATATAGGATCGGAACTTTTCTCTTTAATTGGGGGTGTAACTTTTTAACTTGCTGTGAAATAACTACCAACTTCAACTGAGTGCAGTAGCTCAACTGGTTAGGTTACTTATGGTGAAACCTGTTCATATGAGTCTCAACTGCAAGTATATTAGTGTGCATTTGTACCGTTGAAAAAAAAACTCAGACGATGTGTTCCTCGATAGTGGTGTAGCATGTAATTGTATTGTGCTTAAAAAATAGATACTGATCCAACACGGTCGTCCGTCCATAACTCCCGTCCGGACATGGCTTCATAGGAGCGGGCCCCATCTTTCTCAGAAACTAAAAAATACAAATCCCCACTCCCTTTTATTATCCGCTCGGCCCGAAGCAGCGTGGCCGCTCATCCTGTCCGTCCTCTTCCCCCACCACACGGATCGTTGGGCTGCCGCGCCATGCCCTCCCCCAATTGTCGACCGTGCCACGCACCCTCGCTCACCTGCGTCCCAGTCACCTGCGCCGCTCACCTACGTCCTAGTCACCTTGCCCCGACTGACCGGAAATCGAACAACCCTGGCCTTCCCTCCCCTATATTGTAAATATATGTTTCAAGTGTTTTCAGATGTTTCTAAACTGTACGTTACAATTGTTACATATGGATGTTGCAAAACACTACTAGGAATATCCACTTCTATGACGATCAGCTTTCGTCACTGAAGGAGCCAAATTCGTACATAATTTCAGTTTTATGACGAATTTATGACTGAAAAACGGTTCAGTATAGAAGTTCGCGTCATTCTTGTAATTCTATGACGATTCTAGACATTTAGTCATAGAATTGGATAGATCTACTGACGAAAACTGATCATCATAGAACTGCTTTTGGCATGCGTGGCATGGGGGCAACCGCGCTGGCGGGTGCTTCCGTTGGAGATGCTTTCCACGAGTACATGCTATAGCCGGTTGCATTGGAGATGGTTTGGGTACGTGTCATATTCTGATTGCATAACGTGGCCATCTCTGGTTCTTGCACGTTTCAGGTTCTTACTGGATCACGTGTCGGGACCCTGTTGTTCCATCTGTTAGTTTTCTATTGGCACATGTGCCGTGTTGTGTTGCGGTTGTGTCACGTGTCACTTCTTCATTGGACTAAGTGTCGTATTTTTATTGGTCCACGTGGTGTGACCATAATACCTCATGTGTCTTTGTTTTACTCGACCATGTGTCTCGATGCTGTATGTCCGCGTGTTAGTATTTTATTGGGTCACGTGTCGCGCCCTGAGCTACCCATGTTTCTTTTTCTGAGTCGACCACGTGGTAGGATGGATTCGTACCATGTATTTTATTTATATTGGCCCACGTGCCCTATCGTGGCTGTTACACGTGTCATTCACTGGTTTGTCCACGTGTCAGTTTCTTATTTAACAACGTGCCTGTGCCGAATCTACCACATGCACACCAATCATTACATCTGAGAAAATAATTTTAGATCTACACTGCTGCACAAAATGACTACATGCATAATTATATTGAACCTGAATCAAATAATAGCAGTACAACTCAGCAGCAAACCACTAACAGAGTTCATATATCAAGCCACCAAAATTTTACATCAAAACAACAAACAAACCACATGTTCACTATATCAACAAGACTGAGAGTTACCCGCGCTTAAGAGCATGATATGCTCACGGAGCTTATTGTACTCCTCCTGATGCTGTTTCTTGAACTTCTCAAACTCCCTATCAGTGTTTTCTGCCTTCCTCTTCAGTTGATTCACTTGCTCGATGAGGATAGCTGAACTTTCCTGATGAGCAGCAAGCCGTTCCCGAAGTCTAGAGCAACTTATCCTGATACCAGCATTCTTCAAAGAAAAGGTGTTGCAGCTAGCCTAGGAGAGGACCTTGGAAACAACATCAACAACAGATTCTGCTCGTATAGTTTCCATAGCTTCCTACGAAAACCTAAGGAGTAAACATTAGGAAGAGGACTTAAATTGCAGAACCAAGAGACTATTTCAGTACAAGTAATGCATAGGTTTTCCTTCAGTCTACTGCCGACAGAGATTCATAAGCACAATGCATAGGTATCATATTAACTGTTGTAATATTATAACTTCAAAATGATGGTGCCACTTTAGGCTCCTCCAACTTTTTCTTTTTTTATGCCAATGGCTTCAGCAGATTTCAAGAAAAGCAAACGAAGGTACTTATCCACTGCTTCTCTTACAGCATCGCTCGATCCCGTGCTGCTACTAGGTCTAGAAGTTGTTGAAGATTCCCACTGCATCAACATCTTCATGAGGTCGATCATGTTCTTCAGCGAGCACTTCTTGATCGTGTCCTGCGTCCTTCCTGTTTTTGTCCTTCTGTTAAATTGCACATGCCTTTCTGTTGACACAAAAGGCATTGCGTATTTGATATATACCATCACTTACATATGCTTGCAGGTGGGCAATATAGGAGCAAGATCCTGTAACCTGGTGGCACTTGACTTTTGCATGGTTTCGCTTGTTCTGCTCCAAGACTGCCTATAACCACAATTGTGTTAGACTACAACACAAGTAGACCACTTAAAGACTAGATAAGAAATAAATGAGTTCACACACACACACACACCTTGTTCTCGGAACTTAACCACATGTGGACAAGTGCACACCACTATGTGTCATTCATGCAAGACACAGGAGAGGTCTTTCTGATTTCATCAGCCATGATGCCATTAAAGTAAGATTGCTTGAACCTATACCGTGTCTATCGTACAATAGACTATAATACACTAGTGCATGCTTCTTTTGTTGCTTCATAATTGTCATCAATGGCCAGCCTCAACTGCAGAAATGTGAATGCAAATTAAATCCATTACTAAGTTGCTCAAGGTAGAGTTGAATGTCAACAGAGGATATACATACTTACAGATAGCTTGGCCACAAATCCATTGAGAAGTTCGATCCGTTGCTTGTAATGTTTCCAGTATGGGAAAATTGGTACTTGAGACTTGACTACTACACCTGTCCTCTGAGGACAAACTTAGCAGCTTGCAATAGATCATGTGGCCTTCTATTTCCCTTGACAACCGAGATGGGCACCTTATTCCCATTGAATGGGTGGTTTTGTGAAGCCCAACCTCCTTAGTTACTTGCCTCGACTTCCTTGCTCTTCTCTGCAATGGTATTACATAGTTTTCATACATTCAGATTGTTAGAAAAGTAACATGGATATCAAATAGTGTGACTTGATTTATAGACATGTCTAAGGTAGTACCAACCTTCGCAAGTTTGGTCATTCTGCTAGTGGGGAGGTAGAGTCCTCCTCTTCGGCATGGCTAAGGTCATCTTCACATGATCAGTCCCTCATAGGGCTTTGTTCGCCTTGTGTGTGCTGACTTTTGGACTTAGTTAGAACTATAAGATGCTGCAACTCTACTAGGACTAGTTGGCTTCACTCTCTTGGATTACCATTCCCCAGGACCCATATCGGTGCTGTCCTTTTGCCCTACTGGCAGGGACTTCTCTACAGCTTGTTCAACCCATAGCCTGAAATTGGAGAAACAAACTTAAGCGACAAGCATGTAAAAATTGCATTGCTATCCACACATCAAAGAATCGAATTGCACTGCTACCTAAACCAACCCCCCTTCCATCCCAACATGACAAGATAGAATAAGTACCTCAATTGCAAGGGATACTTGCTCTTCTAAATCTATATCTATATCACCATATCCCTAAACATACTCCCATACTTCAGGGAGATATTCCAGATGTCAACATGTAGATCACAAAGGCATTTATTGAGTTAACCTTGTACCAAATGTTAACAAAATAGAGCAGGAGCATGCAAATTAGGCGCCTAAACTATAGCTTATACTGAAAGCCATTACTTGAATAAAGCACATATGAACTACAACTTATACGGAAGCTATTATACTCGAATAAAAGCACATGTGAACTACATCTCAACTAAGAAACATGTAACCCTATCACTATATATCTACATGTCCTAGGTTCAACCACTAGAGTACAATACACATCATAAAAGGAATTTGGGTGCCTCTTCCTATTCCTGGCTACGCTGCGTCATCGACACCGCCCTCTTGTCATCCTAGTCGCGGAAGTGGTGCAGCCGGCGTTGACAAAGGGGTAGAAGATCTGGTGTGACGGTCATCAATGATGATGGTGGGGCTTGGTCGTGACAGGTGCCGACATAGGGGGTTCGGATCTGGCGTGTACCTGAGCTCTAATTTTCTATGAGGAGGGCAAAAGAGAGATCTAATTTTTGGTTCGTGTTGGCGGCATTGCTAGGCGCGGGGATTCCATTTTCACCCAAAATCAAATTTTCGTGCAGGCGCCCCGGCTAGTGTCTTGTGAGCAAAGACCGAATTTTATATGATGAATGGTGATGATATATAGTACGGAGTAATACACTAATGTGTATTAACAGTCGATCACCAATATTAATCCCCTAGGTTTCGGTGGACCCCCAAGTTTTGGTGGACGGTGACTCTAGACAGCATTTATGTGTCCATGATGCAATTAAACGACATGTGGGACAGTCCGCTACTAAAGGCATTCTCTAATCAGTACCCATCTTTTCCTCTTTTGTGTGCCGTTTCCGTCGCCGTTCGCCCCCTTCGGCGCCACCCACCCTGTGCCACCTCCCCCCTCCCCCTTCCACTCACCCCCTCACCCCATAGACTAAAACCTCTTGCCTAGATCCTTCCACGCCACTGGGATCTACTGCGCCGCAGCGATCTACCACACCATCATCTGTTAGTGCGCCACTCCTCCAGGGAGCAAGCCGATCGAGATCACCTTCTCGCCTTGGCACGGTGAGGCTGTCTACGCTCTCCTCTTTTTTTACTTCATGAATTTATGGTGTTTGATGAAACGCATGTGTAATTTTTTCTGATTGCTGTAGATGGCCCGAGTTAAATCAAAGCAGGTAGAACTATCACATCACAGAAAGAGCCAGAGGCAGGCAACCATTCTTTGAGAAGCAGAGAAATAGACACCACCACAACCCAGAAAGTGCTAGAGAAAGGCTCGCAGTGTCTCAGAAGTAGAGGAACAAGCACCACCATAGCCCAAGAAGAGGCAGAGGAAGCTGGACAGTATCTGAGAAGCAGAGGAAGAAGCAACCAGAGCTATGCTAGCTCTAGAGTCCAGGAATTCTGGTAGGCGGGCTCGAATGGCCCGTTGACAACAGCAGCATGAGGAGAGTGCTGAAATGGAACTCAGGGAGGAGGAGCTCACTGAGGAACAACTACAACAAATGACCGAGTTCCACTCTAAAAACTAGACCAGTCGCTTTGTACCTTCTTGGATCAAATCTGTAGCTATTCATGGGGGCGCGAGCGCTTGCACTCATAGAGGTTTGATGTGTGCCACAATTGGTGGTACGAGGAGCAGTCGAGGAGGTAATTTGATGTGTGCCTCAATTGGTGGTACGAGGAGCAGTCGAGGAGGTAATTTGATGTCTGCCAATGGTGGTACGAGGAGCAGTCGAGGAGGTTTGGTGTCTACCAATGGTGCTATGAGGAGCAGTAATATTGAGAGAAAGAAAGATGTGGTTCAGTTCTATGACTTTCGGTATTATAGCTCAAAGAAGATACATAGCATCAGGTTCTGCGATATTGAGTTCTGGTTTCCACTCCTGAAAGAGCCTGACACAAAATCATAGTTTTGGACTATGACTCAGGAGAGTTTCTATAGGAGCTACCATGCTAGAGGGATGGCACTAGCGGACCAAAGGATACTTGGTTGGAATGAGCTTGAGAGAGCAGCTGGTATACCCATTCGGCCCCTCTTTGAGTGGTTCCCGGGCTTCGTTCACCTTTTTAGTGAGGTTGATCAAATTGTGATAAGCTAGGTGCGTTAGTTCTATGCAATAGTGTGGATTCATCTGGAGCATGACTTCATTGCTTTTATGCTCGATGGTTGGCTAGAGCGAATGTCCTATAACCATCTGCAACAACTCCTCAGGGTTGACACTTTAGACAAGAAGCTCCACCAGATAGTCTATGGAGATGCTCTTCCTCCATGTTGTAGCAGGGCTGGAGGTACTTTCCTACAGACTAGGAGATTCGACTGCTCTTCATGGAGCCCTTCATTGATGGCTCCTTGCGTACACTAGACAGACTACATCTGGAGGCTTACATTCTACACATGGCTTTGAGGAAGACAGTCCTGCCTCGTGGCGGCAATAGGGAGTCGTTGACCAGCTTGCAGCAGTGGCTACTACTATGAATATGGAGAGGCGAGTAGTTTGACTTCTTACACTTTTTCCTATCTGAGATCAAGGATGAGATAGCTGACGCTATTAGTACTGGACAGTAGCATGTGTACCCTCACATCATCAGCTATCAGCTATGCTCGATTGACTCTGAAAGGAATGGGCCGTTGTACAATGAGTCGACCTACGAGGTTATGACCTACATGTCAGCAAGTTTGGATGATCATCATCATGGACAACATGCCCTTAGGTCCGTTTAAGAGCTGTTACCCATATAGGACAGAGAGACACGAAATGGTGGATGCAGCCCTAGAGCAGGCAGAGCACTAGTCTGGGATTAGAGGAATCTTGAATGTACAAATGCAAGATTTAGACTCCAATGACAGCGACTATCGTGACCCTACGTCAGACGACCACCATGAGGGAGGGTCGTCCTTCGGTGGTGTGGTCGACAAAGAGATGGATGATGTTCCACCTACTATAGAGACATTAGCTAAGCAGGCACCGCCTCTAGTGTCCATTCGGCAACCTTCGGAGCTTGGACAAATACTTTCTAGGCTAGTTGTCGGCCAGGAAGAAAACCAGTAGCGTATGGAACGATAAGAGAGGTGTTTGAAAGCAATTATTGATAAGCAAGCGGAGAGTGTGGACCTTCTCAAAGAGCAGATGAGCCAGCAATCATTTGCTTTTTGTGAGGCCATCAACCAACAAGGCCAAAAAATTGACCAGATGTCCAATGTGTTCACCGATTGCTTTAATCAACTGTACAATGCCATAGGGGTTAAGGCCCCTAACTTTGAGACACTTTAATTGCAATGTGGAAGTCAGGTCAACCCCATTGCTGGTTATCTGACTAGTCCTAATAATACAACTATCGATACAGAGTTACCCATTGCAATGATGCTACATAAGCAGAGTTCAGCTTCAGATCCTGATCAGGTGTAACACCTCGGGTGTTTAAATACTAAAACATGCCATGTCATCATATGCATATCACATCATTCATGTGTTAGTGAAAATTTTGATATGCATACACTAAAACAAGTTTACCTTTATGTTATATGTGTTGACTTGTATGGCTTGAATTGAGTTAAAATTCTTTGTATTGAATTGAAGTTCTGAAAACCCTGATTTTAGTATTTAATTCTACCCTGAAAACCCATTTCAAAATCTAAGCACATTTTGGGGTTGAGCCTAAAAGCAAAAGTGTAGAGCTTGTCGTGTTGTACAAAGTTGGTTTTTGGAGTTTTCAAAGTTGTTTTGTAAAATTTGAAGTAATTTGAAAAGGCGTAAATTCTTGAAATGTCCCCTTTTTGAATTTAAACTTGCATTTCAAAATATAGACCGAATTTGGGTATGGTTATAAAAGTAAAGTTGTAGAGCTTTGAATTTGGAACAACTTTTATTTTTGGAGATTTTTGAGTTACTATATAAATTTGGGAGTAATTTGGGAAATTAGACGAGTGGCAATTCTGTAATTAGTTGGAACAGTACCTTTGGGAAGCTGTCACCGCCGGTGAGCTTCCTCGGGCTTCCAGGCGCGCCCGTGGTCTTCTCCGGCTTCGCGCTGGCATGAGCAGGCTGCTGCATGTCGTCTCCTTGCTTCTTTGCCACACTATATAGGCCGGAACGCCGTTGTCGCCGTTCTTTCTCCTTCCTCTGTTTTTCCCGTCGCCACCGCCCAACTCCGACGAGCTCGCACCGACGCCATAGCGCCGTTCCAGTCGCAGCAAAGCCCTTCGTATCTCCGCTTGTTCCTTGCGCACCCATCCAACCAGGTCTGGTCGCTTGACTTCGTCGGGAACCGCCGTTCCTCGCTTTTCTTCCTCGCGGCCGGCAGCGTCGCCGTCGCATGCGCTTCACCGTGGCCGTAGCTCTACGATGAGCCTCTGACCTTGCGAAGTCTTGTTTCAGCCCCGTTCTTTGCCCAATCGTGTTCGGGGTGAGCTCCTGAACCTTCCTGTGCAGTTTGTTTAAGTGCTACTGGTCTTGTTTCACCGGCGTTGCGCAGCCGCACCGTCGTGGCCGCCATGGCTGGTGTCATGCCCGGTCTAGGCCATTTTAGGTCTTGCTTGTGCCACCAATCGATGCGTAGGGATGTAGGGGACGTGGTGGTACCTTGGCCGTCGCCGGTGATCTCGCCGTCGGCGAGAAATCGCCGGTCAGCGCGTGTAGTCGCCGTGGTCAGCGTGGGAGGTCGGGGATGACAGGTGGGGTCGCGTTGTCAGTGACTCGGTGTTTGAAAATGAATTTTCTATTTTTCAGTGATGAATGAACAGTATGAGTTTTTGTTATTTTTGTGTAGAATTATTTAGAGCTCGAAAAATTATGAACATTTTTGTGTGACCTCTCTGTGATGTATACTATTTAAGAAAAATATGAACGGTTGATTTTTAGTACTTTTTGAATGCGATAAAATTGCTCAATTAATTAATAAATGAGTTTCCATGATTTTTCTAGGTTTAAATAACTATCCAAAAATTATGAAAATTGTTTTTCCACTTAGTTATCAAGTAATGAGCCTTTACAAAAATTTTGAGCTCAATTGGAACAAGTTGATTTATTTCATAATTTTGAATTAAATAATTAATTCATAATTTTGAGCTCAATTGGAACAAGTTTTTAACTTTTGCATCCATTATCAAGCATCACGTTTTGTATCTCGCATCATGTTAAACATGGCATTGTTACTACGTGTAGTGAACGAAAGTGAGCACGTGGTAGTTAATCAAGTTGAGGAGGAGGTTAATCCGTCTATTGAAGTCGGATTTGATACCCGTGGAACGACTCCGGAACCCGACTTTTCCGCCAATCAAGGCAAGCCCCGGATGCATTTAAACCTACCTTGTGTTTTACAAATTTATATCGCTTTTGCTTTTCAATACTGCATTAAGTGATTAGGAGTGAGTGAAAACCTAATTTGTGCATTACCAACCTTGTTTTTCCATATCTACCTTGTTACCATTTTTACTTCGTAAATGCCTAGTTATGCTTAGCCATGCTTAGACAGATAAAAGTCGGGTGATTACCTGTCACCTGTGAGTTTTAAATGGATCCTTGGTTACATTTGGTCACTTATGTTATCATGAGATATGAGCACGTGGAATAATAAATCTAGACCGGGCGAACTCGGTGTATGAGAGCCACAAGACATGGATATCTTGTGAGCGGGTTCTTTCCGCCTATGTCGATTGAGACCCGTCCGTTATTGAACTGTATGAGGTGAGACTTTGTAGGACTAACCACATACTCCGGTAAGCCTTAACTTGGCGATTCTATTACGAGAATAGCTACTCGCGCACTGGGAGTGGAGAGATGGCGGGAATAGCATGTACCCACGTGGCAACGGGCTAGATTGGTGGAGTACTGTATTCTCGGGTGGCGCAGACTCGTTCTTGTTTTAGAGGACCTGAGGGTAGGTTGGTATATGTATGTTAGGGACCTGCATATGTCATGTGGTCTGGAATCCCCAGCTGGGTTTTTAATCGGTTCGAATCGTCGTTGCTCCTCGGTTATGGAGACTCAACTCACTGTTCATCATCGTAGTTTAATAACTAAAACTTGAGTAAGGTTTGAGAAAGTGTTGGATATGAAGTTTCATGATCTCAATATGGATCATGTCAGCTTTGTATATGATCTTTTTGATGATAAAAATGTTGATATAAAGAATCTTGTTAGAGAGCTTTTACGCAAAAGAACTTTGATTATTGCTAATGCCATACCTTGAATCCCTGAGCCTGCATTCTTGAGCCTTTTCAGTTTTATTTCAGTTAAGTCTTGTTGTGTACTTTTGTACTCAGGGTTCGTTGACCCTTGTTGCAGGTGAGCCTCATGAGCAGGTCTGTTTTGGACCGTGCTGCATGACTGTTGTTCAGGTCGATGATGATAAGTAAATGTGTGGTCCTTGGGCAGGATACTTATATTATGTGTTTGTATTATGTTACTAATGCCACTCCACTACTACTATGGTTTGTAATAATTATCGAACTTAGTTTGTAAGATTTGAAACTACTGTTTTGTAAACTAAGTTATTGTAAGACTTCCGCTATTTTACTCTGATGTAGATATTTGAATAAATGTTGTAATACTGCAATGACTCTGTAACGGGATCCTGCTTGGAAATCATGGATGATTCGGGGTTCCCCGAGGACACCCGACAGTCTTCTTAAGTTACCAGGAACATATGCATGGTCGTCAAAGGTTATTGGACAGTGATAGATGCATGTGGGCCCTATAATTTAGGAGGTTCTGCCTCAGAGTGGTATCAAAGCAATCGTTACAAAGTCTTTGTTGTATTGTTTTACAAAAACTTCAAAATGATTTGGGACAAATATATATAACTTGTTAATTTGGTCCAAATTGCTTCTGGCTTATCTTATTTCATTCTCACCATTCCTTATTTGATTAAAAAGGCTTTGTGTGGTGGAGTAGTAATCTTATTATGCCCTATATAATAACAACTATTGTTCTTGTACTTTATAAGCTTTGATGTTTTTTTGTTCGTAAGAACGATTCATGCATCATGATTAATCCACTTGTTACTTACTTTCCCTCTTAGTCTGGAGTTAAGTAGTGAGTCTGGGTTAAATAGTGTAATCCATCCTGGCTACTATTGAGACTTGTATCACATTGTCTTATTTGGATTAATCTTGCTTCCTACAGTATGGCTCATACCAAGGTAACACCCCGTAAGTCTGTTGAGCCCAAAGGAGTTCCTCATCACCAGCTTGCCCCTAGGAATGATGGTGCTAGCAGTAGCAGCTCTAGGCCTAATCCCCAGGCACAGATACAGAGGCTTACAACAGAGTTAGCACAGGCTACTAGAGATAGGGCTGTGGATGCCATCCATGTGGGCGAGTTATGGAATAAATTGAGGTGTCTCACCACCGCTCATAAGAACTGCGAGCGTATGTTAGTTCATATGGTGGAAGGGAGAAATGAGGCTTGGCATAGGGAAGATGTAGCTTGAGCTAGAGCGCATGAGCTAGAATTTTATGTAGAAGATTTAGAAGAATATTCTACTAATCTGCATGAAGAAGTCCATAGGCTGAGCAATCTCCTGGATCCAAATCATGAACCTCAAGCTAATGCAATGGACCCAGGTGTCATCATTGCTGATAATGATGAACTTGAAGAGGAAGAAGAAGAAGATCCAGAAGAATTAGTGATGGTCGATGAAAGTGATAATGAAGGTGGAAATGTTTCCGGAATGGATACCGATCACGAGGTTTGATGTGGTCGAGGAGAAGAGTAGAGTTGTAAAATAGTGAGATCTAGTTAAGTTAAGTAGTCTTGTTTAGGTGCAGGCTTGTGCTTAAATAAGTGAACCAGTGTAATGTGTTTGTAGTCAGTTCTTTTAATAGTTCAATAAAGGCTTGTGAGTAAAGTTTGGTTTGTCATGAACAGATGCGTTGTACGTGGGGTTCGCATGTTCCTGGTACTTCACAAGATGAGGACGGTATTCCTGATCTGCCACCAGTTCCACCAAATCTAGCTAATGCTATCGCCGCCCTTGTCAATGTGACTGTTGAAAATGCTCGATTGCTTCGAGAGATAGCTCAGAGTAATCAGAATATGATGTAAGGGAACCATGGTCGCAATCATCCCAGGCATGAAGCTACGTATGTTGATTTCACAGACACAAGACCACCGGTGTTTACCAAGGCAGATGAACCACTGGAAGCTGATGATTGGCTTCATACAATGGAGCTGAAGTTTGATCTCATTCCCTGCACGGAGTATTAGAAACCTATTTTTGCTGCCCAACAGCTTAGAGGTGCAGCATGTGCTTGGTGGGCAAACCTTGTGGCTATGCAACCAATGGGTGTTCAGTTAACTTGGGCAGAATTCGGTATTGCTTTCCGAGCCCATTATATCCCAGAGGGAGTTATGGCTATGAAGCTAGATGAGTTCCTTGCTTTGAAGCAAGGGGATCAAACATTTATGCAATATGTGGGTAGATTCAATCACCTATCACAGTATGCATCGGAACATGTCAACATAGATGCTAAGAAAAAGAAATGGTTTATGTGAGCTCTGAACACCAAACTGCAGACAATGATGACTACCTGTACCAATGTCACTTATCATGAGGCAGTGAACATTGCTATTGCTTCAGAGGAAAAAATATCGGCAGCATAAGGAGATCAAGAAGAAAAAGAGTGTGCCATCTGGATTTTTTGGTGGAAATCAAAAGAGGCAAAAGATAATCTATCATCCAGTCAATCATTATCGTCCTCCTTATCGTCCGCCACAGTTCCAAGCCGGGCAACAATCAAATGTCTGTCTTGCCACAACTTACTAGAATCCACAACAGACAAATGCTCCTGGTGTCCGTGCTCCAACGCCCCAGGGTCATAGTTATCCATGTTACAATTGTGGAAGATCCGGTCATTTTTCTAGGGAATGTCCGTATCCCAAACAGTATAATTCAAATTCTTAGAAGGCTCCTAGCAATCAACAACAGGGTCAAATTCAGAATAAGAACAATAATTAGAATGCTCAGAAGGGCAAAGATGAAAAGAAGACGGGGCGGGTTTTCTATATTCAAGCCGGGGAGATTCCAGAAGGGGAGCCCATGATGCTGGGTATGTTTCCTATCGCCGATCATCCTGCAGTTATGCTTTTTGATTCTAGTGCATCTCATTCATTCATCAATAGAACCTTTGTCGTAAAGCATAAAATTCCAATTGGGGAAACAAAGGAAAATTTCTTTATACAGTCGCCCGGGGGACGTCTGTGTACTAAGGAAATGGTATACCAGGTACCCTTAAACCTGGGTGGGCATATTTTTCCCACTACCATGATTATTCTCAAGGATTAGGATATAGATGTGATCTTGGGAATGAATTAGATGTATCAGCATAAGGCTGTTATAGATGCTTTGAATAGGACAATAAGGGTGAGTTTGCCTGATAGTAATTCTCAGCTTCTTATCCAACTTCCAACCTTAAGGAGATCAGTGGAAAAAGTTTGTGCGACTTCCGTTAAGGAGATTAGAGATATCCCGGTAGTCTGTTAATTTCCGGATGTTTTTCCTGAAGACTTACCCGGCCTACCACCAGATAGGGATGTTCAGTTTAACATAGACTTAAAACCTGGAACAGCTCTGATCTCTAGGAGAGCTTATAGGATGTCTCCCAAGGAATTAGCCAAGTTGAAGACTCAGTTGCAAGAGTTGATTGATAAGGGGTTTATCCAACCTAGTTCATCACCTTGGGGATGTCCTACAATTTTTGTGAAAAAGAAAGATGAGACCCTGAGGTTGTGTGTTGACTATCGTCCATTGAAAGAAGTAACTATTAAGAATAAGTATCCCTTACCTCGGATAGACTTGCTTTTTGATCAACTGGCTGGAGCCAAAGTTTTCTCCAAGATTGATTTGAGGTCAGGTTATCACCAAATCAAAATTAAGCCTGAAGATATTCCCAAAATGGCATTTACCATAAGATATGGATTATATGAATACATGGTAATGTCTTTTGGTTTGACGAATGCCCCAGCCTATTTCATGTATCTGATGAATTCAGTATTCATGCCTGAGCTAGACAAGTTTGTAGTGGTCTTCATTGATGACATCTTAGTATATTCCAAGAACAAGAAAGAACATGCGGAACACCTCAGAATTGTTCTGACCCACTTGAGAGAACATCAGCTTTATGCCAAGTTCAGTAAGTGTGACTTTTGGCTAAAGGAAGTATAGTTTTTAGGACATGTTTTGTCAGCTGAAGGAGTTGCTGTTGATCCAAGCAAAGTTAAGGATGTACTAGATTGGAAACCGCCAACCACAGTTCATCAAGTTCGGAGTTTTCTTGGAATGGCGGGTTATTATCGTCGTTTTATCCTAGATTTCTCTAGAATATCCAAGTCCATCACTAGGTTGTTGAAGAATCAAGCCAAGTTTGTCTGGTCATCTGATTGTGAAGAAGCCTTCCAGACTTTGAAGAGATTGCAAACCACTGCACCAGTATTAGCACAACCAGATATCGAGAAGTCATTTGACATTTATTGTGATGCTTCTAGTATTGGTATTGGATGTGTATTGATGCAAGAAGGCCGAGTCATTGCCTATGCTTCCAGACAACTTAAGCAACATGAAGAACATTATCCAACTCATGAATTGGAGTTAGCAGCGGTTGTCCATGCTCTGAAGATTTGGCGGCATTACCTGCTTGGTAATACTTGCCATATGTATACAGATCACAAGAGTTTAAAATATATCTTTACTCAATCAGAATTGAACATGCGACAAAGAAGATGGTTAGAATTGATTAAAGATTATAACTTGGAAGTACATTACCATCCTGGTAAGGCAAATGTGGTTGCAGATGCCCTCAGTCGTAAGAGTCATTGCAATTGTCTGACAGTAAAAACAATGGATTTGACTTTATGCCAAGAGATGGAAAAGTTGAGTATAGAGGTAATTCAACAAGGTAATTTGACCAATATAACTGTTGGATCAACTATCCGAGACCAGATTATTGCCGCTCAGAAAGAAAACAAGGGTATAGCCCATATCAAAGAAAGAGTTTGGAATGGAAAAGCGGAATGCTTCAAAATAGATGATGAAGGTGTGCTATGGTTCAAGAATCATCTTGTGGTACCAAAGGTTCCTGAGTTGCGACAGTCAATTCTTGAAGAGGCATATGCTACTAGGTTATCTATTCATCTGGGAAGTAATAAGATGTACCATGACTTGAAACAGAGATTTTGGTGGACCAAAATGAAGATAGAGATTGCCCGGTATATAGCCAAGTGTGATACTTGTCAAAAAGTGAAAGCTATACATTTGAGGTCTGCTGGAGAGTTACAGCCATTACCTGTTCCAGCTTGGAAGTGGGAGGATATTAGTATGGACTTTATTGTTGGTCTACCCAAGACATCTAAAGGCTTTGATTCAATATGGGTTATTGTAGATCGACTAACTAAGTCAGCACATTTTCTTCCAGTCACGAGTACATACTCCACTATCCAATATGCCAAGATGTATTTAGCACGAATCGTGAGCCTACATGGAGTACCAAAGACTATAGTGTCAGATAGGGGTACACAGTTTGTCTCCAACTTTTGGAAACAATTGCATGCTTCATTGGGTACCAAACTTCTGTATAGTACAGCTTATCATCCACAGACTGATGGTCAGACTGAAAGGGTCAATCAAGTACTTGAAGATATGTTAAGGTGTTGTGTCCTTAACTATTCTAATAAGTGGGATGAATGTTTGCCTTTGGCTAAGTTCTCATACAACAATAGTTATCAAGAGAGCGTTAGAATGGCTCCGTTTGAAGCACTCTATGGTCATAGATGCAGAACATCGCTGAATTGGTCTGAATCCGGGGAAAGATGGTTCTTTGGAGTTGACCTTGTGAAAGAAACAGAAGAGATGGTTAGGCAGATACAAAGTAATTTGAAGATAGCTCAGTCCCGACAAAAGAATTATGTGGATAAACGACGTAGACCATTGGTGTTTAACAAGGGAGATTTTATATATCTGAAGGTATCACCAATGAAGGGAGTTATCCATTTTGGTGTTAAAGGCAAGTTGGCACCTCGTTATATTGGACCATTTCAAATTTTGGAAAGGTGTGAAAAGGTGGCATATCGCTTGAAGTTACCAGAACATCTTTCAGCTATGCACGATGTGTTCCATGTTTCCCAATTAAAGAAGTGTCTTCGAGTGCCTGAATAGAATATTGAGGTTGAAGGAGTGGAACTTAAACCTGATTTGACCTATTCTGAATATCCTATCCGAGTTCTGGATCAGAAAGACCATGTCACACGAAGGAGAACAATCAAGTTCTACAAGATACAATGGAATCAACATTCTGAAGAAGAAGCTACTTGGGAATCCAAAGATTACTTGCTAGAAAAGTTTCCGGAGTTTCTTGAGTCAATATAGAATAATGTTAGTTGTGCTCAATCGTTACAAATCATGTTTTGTAAAGAGACCCTAGCTATTTTATGAACAAGTTTTGGATGTTTTTGGACTGACACATTTCCTTTTCCATTACTTACCCTTGGACTTTAAATCTCGGGACGAGATTTCTTTTAGGGGGGAAGGATTGAAACACCTCGGGTGTTTAAATACTAAAACATGCCATGTCATCATATGCATAGCACATCATTCATGTGTTAGTTAAAATTTTGATATGCATACACTAAAACAAGTTTACCTTTATGTTATATGTGTTGACTTGTATGGCTTGAATTGAGTTAAAATTCTTTGTATTGAATTGAAGTTCCGAAAACCCTGATTTTCAGTATTTAATTCTACCCTGAAAACCCATTTCAAAATCTAAGCACATTTTGGGGTTGAGCCTAAAAGCAAAAGTGTAGAGCTTGTCGTGTTGTACAAAGTTGATTTTTGGAGTTTTCAAAGTTGTTTTATAAAATTTGAAGTAATTTGAAAAGGCGTAAATTCTTGAAATGTCCCCTTTTTGAATTTAAACTTGCATTTCAAAATGTAGACTGAATTTGGGTATGGTTATAAAAGTAAAGTTGTAGAACTTTGAATTTGGAACTACTTTTATTTTTGGAGATTTTTGAGTTACTATATAAATTTGGGAGTAATTTGGGAAATTAGACGAGTGGCAATTCTGTAATTAGTTGGAACAGTACCTTCGGGAAGCTGTCACCGCCGGCGAGCTTCCTCTGGCTTCCAGGCGCGCCCGTGGCCTTCTCTGGCTTCGCACTGGCACGAGCAGGCTGCTGCGTGTCGTCTCCTTGCTTCTTTGCCGCACTATATAGGCCGAAACGCCGTCGTCGCCGTTCTTTCTCCTTCCTCTATTTTTCCCGTCACCACCGCCCAACTCCGACGAGCTCGCACCGACGCCATAGCTCCGTTCCAGTCACAGCAAAGCCCTTCGTATCTCCTCTTGTTCCTTACACACCCATCCAACTAGGTCTGGTCGCCTGACTTCACCAGGAACCGCCGTTCATCGCTTTTCTTCCTCGCGGCCGGCAGCGTCGCCGTCGCATGCGCTTCACCATGGCCGTAGCTCTACGGTGAGCCTCTGACCTTGCGAAGTCTTGTTTCAGCTTTGCCACGATGCCGTGGTGCTTTGTGCCCGGTTGATTGACCATTTTGTCCACCGCAGTCGCCGGAACACTGCCATCGACGACCGTTGCTCCGCCGTGGCTGGTGTGCACGTCGACCCACCTCTCCGTTGCTCTTCCGGCCCTGTTCTTTGCTCAATCGTGTTTGGGGTGAGCTGCTGAACCTTCCTGTGCAGTTTGTTTAAGTGCTACCGGTCTTGTTTCACCGGTGTTGCGCAGCCACGCCGTCCTGGCTGCCATGGCTATTGTCATGCCCGGTCTAGGCCGTTTTAGGTCTCGCTTGTGCCACCAATCGACGCATAGGGATGTAGGGGACGTGGTGGTACCTTGGCCGTCGCCGATGATCTCGCCGTCGGTGAGAAATCACCGGTCAGCGTGTGTAGTCGCCGTGGTCAGCGCGGGAGGTCGGGGATGACAGGTGGGGTCGCGTTGTCAGTGACTCGGTGTTTGAAAATGAATTTTCTATTTTTCAGTGATGAATGAATAGTATGAGTTTTTGTTATTTTTGTGTAGAATTATTTAGAGCTCCAAAAATTATGAAATTTTTTTTGTGACCTCTCTGTGATGTATACTATTTAAGAAAAATATGAACTATTGATTTTTAGTACTTTTTGAATGTGATAAAAATGCTCAATTAATTAATAAATGACTTTCCATGATTTTTCTAGGTTTAAATAACTATCCAAAAATTATGAAAATTGTTTTGCCACTTAGTTATCAAGTAATGAGCCTTTACAAAAATTTTGAGCTCAATTGGAATAAGTTGATTTATTTCATAATTTTGAATTAAATAATTAATTCATAATTTTGAGCTCAATTGGAACAAGTTTTTAACTTTTGCATCCATTATCAAGCATCACGTTTTGTATCTCGCCGGGAACCGCCGTTCATCGCTTTTCTTCCTCGCGGCCGGCAGCGTCGTCGTCGCATGCGCTTCACCATGGCCGTAGCTCTACGGTGAGCCTCTGACCTTGCGAAGTCTTGTTTCAGCTTTGCCACGATGTCGTGGTGCTTTATGCCCGGTTGATTGACCATTTTGTCCACCGCAGTCGCCGGAACACCGCCATCGACGACCGTTGCTCCGCCGTGGCTGGTGTGCACGTCGACCCACCTCTCCGTTGCTCTTCCAGCCCTGTTCTTTGCTCAATCGTGTTTGGGGTGAGCTGCTGAACCTTCCTGTGCAGTTTGTTTAAGTGCTACCGGTCTTGTTTCACCGGTGTTGCGCAGCCGCGCCGTCCTGGCCGCCATGGCTGGTGTCATGCCCGGTCTAGGCCATTTTATGTCTCGCTTGTGCCACCAATCGACACATAGGGATGTAGGGGACGTGGTGGTACCTTGGCCGTCGCCGGTGATCTCGCCGTCGGCGAGAAATCACCGGTCAGCGCGTGTAGTCGCCGTGGTCAGCGCGGGAGGTCGGGGATGACAGGTGGGGTCGCGTTGTCAGTGACTCGGTGTTTGAAAATGAAATTTCTATTTTTCAGTGATGAATGAATAGTATGAGTTTTTGTTATTTTTGTGTAGAATTATTTAGAGCTCCAAAAATTATGAAAATTTTTGTGTGACCTCTCTGTGATGTATACTATTTAAGAAAAATATGAACTATTGATTTTTAGTAATTTTTGAATGTGATAAAATTGCTCAATTAATTAATAAATGAGTTTCCATGATTTTTCTAGGTTTAAATAACTATCCAAAAATTATGAAAATTGTTTTGCCACTTAGTTATCAAGTAATGAGCCTTTACAAAAATTTTGAGCTCAATTGGAACAAGTTGATTTATTTCATAATTTTGAATTAAATAATTAATTCATAATTTTGAGCTCAATTGGAACAAGTTTTTAACTTTTGCATCCATTATCAAGCATCACGTTTTGTATCTCGCCGAGAACCGCCGTTCATCGCTTTTCTTCCTCGCGACCGGCAGCGTCGCCGTGCATGCGCTTCGCCGTGGCCGTAGCTCTACGGTGAGCCTCTGACCTTGCGAAGTCTTGTTTCAGCCTTGTTCTTTGCTCAATCTTGTTCGGGGTGAGCTGCTGAACCTTCCTGTGCAGTTTGTTTAAGTGCTACCGGTCTTGTTTCACCGGCGTTGCATAGCCGCACCGTTGTGGCCGCCATGGCTGGTGTCATGCCCGGTGTAGGCCGTTTTAGGTCTCGCTTGTGCCACCAATCGACGCGTAGGGATGTAGGGGACGTGGTGGTACCTTGGCCGTCGCCGGTGATCTCGCCGTCGGCGAGAAATCGCCGGTCAGCGTGTGTAGTCGCCATGGTCAGCGCAGGAGGTCAGGGATGACAGGTGGGGTCGCGTTGTCAGTGACTCGGTGTTTGAAAATGAATTTTCTATTTTTTAGTGATGAATGAATAGTATGAGTTTTTGTTATTTTTGTGTAGAATTATTTAGAGCTCCAAAAATTATGAAAATTTTTGTGTGACCTCTCTGTGATGTATACTATTTAAGAAAAATATGAACTATTGATTTTTTGTACTTTTTGAATTTGATAAAAATTTCTCAATTAATTAATAAATGAGTTTCCATGACTTTTCTAGGTTTAAATAACTATCCAAAAATTATGAAAATTGTTTTGCCACTTAGTTATCATGTAATGAACCTTTACAAAAATTTTGAGCTCAATTGGAACAAGTTGATTTATTTCATAATTTTGAATTAAATAATTAATTCATAAAAGCAAATAGTAACCTTTAATGATTTAGGTTTTGTTTGAATTTTTGGATTGAGTGATGACCTTGGGTCATTAGTTGGTAATGATCCTTGGCAATTGAAATAAGTGTTATAAAAAAGGTTTAGTTAGTTTTGACTTATAACTGTACCGCAAAGGAAAGTTATATTCAAGTTTTTAACTTTTGCATCCATTATCAAGCGTCACGTTTTGTATCTCGCATCATGTTAAACATGGCATTGTTACTACGTGTAGTGAACGAAAGTGAGCACGTGGTAGTTAATCAAGTTGAGGAGGAGGTTAATCCGTCTGTTGAAGTCGGATTTGATACCCGTGGAACGACTCCGGAACCCAACTTTTCCGCCAATCAAGGCAAGCCCCGGATGCATTTAAACCTACCTTGTGTTTTACAAATTTATATCGCTTTTGCTTTTCAATACTGCATTAAGTGATTAGGAGTGAGTGAAAACCTAATTGGTGTATTACCAACCTTGTTTTTCCATATCTACCTTGTTACCATTTTTACTTCGTAAATGCCTAGTTATGCTTAGCCATGCTTAGACAGATAAAAGTCGGGTGATTACCTATCACCTGCGAGTTTTAAATGGATCCTTGGTTACATTTGGTCACTTATGTTATCATGAGATATGAGCACGTGGAATAATAAATCTAGACCGGGCAGACTCGGTGTATGAGAGCCACAAGACATGGATGTCTTGTGAGCGGGTTCTTTCCGCCTATGTCGATTGAGGCCCGTCCGTTGTTGAACTGTATGAGGTGAGACTTTGTAGTACTAACCACATACTCCGGTAAGCCTTAACTTGGCGATTCTATTACGAGAATGGCTACTCGCGCACTGGGAGTGGAGAGATGGCAGGAATAGCATGTACCCACGTGGCAACAGGCTGGATTGGTGGAGTACTGTATTCTCGGGTGGCGCAGACCCGTTCTTGTTTTAGAGGACCTGAGGGTAGGTTGGTATATGTATGTCAGGGACCTGCATATGTCATGTGGTCTGGAATCCCCAGCTGGGTTTTTAATCGGTTCAAATCATCGTTGCTCCTCGGTTATGGAGACTCAACTCACTGTTCATCATCATAGTTTAATAACTAAAACTTGAGTAAGGTTTGAGAAAGTGTTGGATACGAAGTTTCATGATCTCAATATGGATCATGTCAGCTTTGTATATGATCTTTTTGATGATAAAAATGTTGATATAATGAATCTTGTTACAGAGCTTTTACGCAAAAGAACTTTGATTATTGCTAATGCCATACCTTGAATTCCTGAGCCTGCATTCCTGAGCATTTTCAGTTTTATTTCGGTTAAGTCTTGTTGAGTACTTTTGTACTCAGGGATCGTTGACCCTTGTTGCAGGCGAGCCTCATGAGCAGGTCTGTTTTGGACCGTGCTGCATGACTGTTGTTCAGGTCAATGATGATAAGTAAATGTGTGGTCCTTGGGTAGGATACTTATATTGTGTGTTTGTATTATGTTACTAATGCCACTCCACTACTACTATGGTTTGTAATAATCATCGAACTTAGTTTGTAAGATTTGAAACTACTGTTTTGTAAACTAAGTTATTGTAAGACTTCCACTATTTTACTCTGATGTAGATATTTGAATAAATGTTGTAATACTGCAATGACTGCAACAGGATCCTGCTTGGAAATCGTGGATGATTCAAGGTTCCCTGTGGACACCCGACAGTCTTCTTAAGTTACCGGGAACATGTGCATGGTCGTCAAAGGTCATTGGACAGTGACAGATGCATGTGGGCCGTATAATTTAGGAGGTTTTGCCACATTAGGCCAGTGATCCACCTTCTTCACCCCCTCAGGTCGAGGTTCAAGTCACCATGGAGGCACATACAGAGCCTCTCAGGGCTTCTCCAACGCCCGAGATACCTGAGCTAGCTTCAAGTTCTGATGAGGTAGGTGATCCACCTTCTTTGCCCCCTTAGGTCAAGGTACAAGCTATCATAGGGACACACACAGAGCCTCTTGGGGCTTCTCCAATGAACGAGATGCCTAAACCTGCTAATGCTAGTATTACTATAGTCGAACATAAGCAGAGTTCAACTTCAGCTCATGAGGCAGTTGATTGACCTTCTCTACCCAATCAGGTTGAGGGGCCAGATACTACGTGTGATGCCATAGGGGCACATACAGAGCCTCCTAGGGCTTCCCCAACAATCGTGGAGCCTGATACGACCACCGTGCCTACTAATCCTACCATTAATAGAGCTGAGTCGACCCTAGGGTCTGACACTACTACTTCAGTTTAGTAGACCGAAGAGTCCACCATTCGTCTAGGTAACCACTTCACTGAGCATGATGAGAAATTAGATTCGGACGATGAGATTTTAGCATACTCACCAGGCGAGATGCACTCACCAGGCAAGTTCAACCTCAACAGCACCGTCATGACTTCGATGCCTTCTTTATTGTCATCACCACATCCTTCAGATGCGTAGTATTGGGGACCAAATACCAGGGTACCCAATGAGGTGGAACTAATAACCATCGAGCGTTGATGCTTCCGGTCAGACAAGAACGCTACTACTCTTCTTGCCTGAATGACGGAAGATTGGTTCTGCCTCGCCCGACCCCCGAGGGCTAGACTCCGCCTCGCCCGACGTCTGAGGGCAGGCTCTGCCTCGCCCGACCTCTGAGGATAGGCTCTGCCCCACCTGATGGATGAGGGCTGGCTTTGCCCTGCCCAATGGCTAAGGGCTGGCTCTGCCCCACCCGACGTCCGAGGGTGGGCTCCGCCTCACCCGACAACTGAGGGCTGGCTCCGCCTTGCCCGATGGTTACACCCTGCTCCTTCATGCTGACAAACACATGGTACAACAAGACATTTGAGTCAACCGCAGTACCGAGGACCATGCCCTGTATGGATGTAGGAAGGTACCATCAGGATACGATGGGACGGGTGCTTTAAGCCCTTTCCAACCTAATAGTGCTCGAATAGTGTTGTAGGCACCGACTTTTGGCCCACAGGGTTGTAGGCGCCACCATCAGCCCTCGGGCGTGGATACTAACACAGGCATACGACAACTACTACAATCCAAGGAAGAACTCACATCATCTACAGTGATAGGCGTATAGTCATTTCCCCGTCTACTCCCCGTAGAGTCATGGCTCGGCGCCCTGACGCACAGCACCGCACCATCCATCGGGGGAGGTTGGGACATGACCACTCATAGAAACAAAGTCAGAGCCCAACCCTATCAGGATCGGTGAAACATGCTATCCCTGGCGTGGTCTACCATGTTAGCAGGGCAGGCTCAACGGAAAAGGAAGACCCGGCGCCCTCGAAGGACCTTCTCTGCCAGTGGTTTTTTTTCTCTTTCTATCATCTGTAACCCCTGCTCCCCCCTTGGTCTATAAAAGGGAGGGCAAGACACCCTATGAGGGAGAGATCAGTTCGACACATCACACACACAGCCAAGCAGTGACCGAGCTCTTGGCGTCCTTTCGACCATTCCATCAGAGACTTGGGACCTTCCCCTCTCTTGACCGTTTGTACCCCCTATAGCGAACCTTTTTTGGTAATGATAACACGAGCAGCAGCAGATTGGACATAGGGACATTTTGCCCAAACCAGTATAAACCTTGTGTCCTTTAGTGCACCATCCAGACCTAACACGCAACAATTATAAATTTACTAGTCGGTGTTTGTTCAAAACACCGATAGTAGGCGCACCAGGTAGGGGCCTTTGCGCGTTCCAAATCAAGCCTCGGATGGCTAGCCATGTAATTAGCTAGGTCCCAGGCACATGTGTGTGTTTCGGTGAACTAGACTTCATCATCACGGTGGGAGGAGAGTTGGCGTTGGTTCACGCTGCCATCTAGTCTCTCCCCTCCATCAGCTTCAACTACGTGAGGCTTGAGTGCCATCTCGGCATCTCCCCTGGACCCCAGCCATCAAGGGAGGACCCGCGCTGCCTCACCCCCTCTCTAGAACACTCCACACAGAGCACCCCAATGGTTCTTTTGTTCGGTCTCCACAACACCGCGGCGACCGTTAGCCACCTTGTGGCACAACGCATAATCCCATCTCCCACGAACAACGAGTTCATGGGGATGATCGAAAGCATCACGGAATCCCTCCACGGCCTCCTCGTGGAGGGACTAGGGTTAGACTATGGCTTTGACTCTAGCAGGGGGAGCCATCACCCCTCCC